>NC_046661.1:52072203-52092020 GCF_010883055.1 Belonocnema kinseyi | reverse complement strand
AAAAAATACGTGTCCTTTATTTTTCATCAAAGAATATTAAAAAAAATAATTCGCGTCAATTAAAATTTTGAATGTAAATCCTGCATGGAATCACCCATATATTTTTATATGGCTGCGGTTCACATGATTTTATACGGGGGAGCAGAACCACGACATGCTCCTCGTCTAATTTAATTACTGTGATTCTCACCCACACTATGGTAACTTAAACAGACTACACATGCAAAAATCACTCAATATAGATAAACAAATTAGGAGAAAAGAGAAATCATTACTAGGTCCTATCCCGGTCTTGCTTAGAAGTCCAAAAATTCTCTGTGCCATTTCTTCCTTTTTTGTCACTTAATGCCCAGAAAAATTTATTAAATTTTTTCCTTGGTATTTTGATTCACTAATTGCTTTGCCCTAGGTGGCTTGGCAGTTTAGTTTTAGGGTTTTAAGATTGAACACTTAAGTTTCTATTCTAACTGATTTGAAAACCGCGTGTCTTATTTTTAGGTTAAATTTGTTTATTGATTTGGTTCGTTGAAATCACAAGACTGATTTTAGGGGAGAAGCTTTTTAGCATAAAACCTCTAGTTTATTGAAACACGCCAAAGGAAATGCACATTGTAGATCTATTGAATATGATTTTTGATCGGAAATGAACCGGACGCGCTGATATCTCACACACATGCACCTCTCAATGCGTCTGTTTCTATTTTGATTAGATTTTCTCATTGCTCGATGAGCGTAAGAAAGATTTTGCCGACGAGGCCGTGTTTTGCGACTAGGCAGATAAACTTCGTTGAAGTCGAGAACGGACGCGAGGGAGCTCCGACGGTTTGGTCGTAGATACGACACGTGTTTAAACGAGACGAATAAGATGAAAGACGATAGCGACTGACTAGAACCTGGGCAGTTCCCCCACACACACACTTACTCTTCAAATCCCGTCCTTAAACTTTCAGGCAGTATGTTGAAAATTTATAATTGCACGTATGAAGCAAGTCAACTGATTTGTACTTTGAAAAAATATATAGTGAGTCCTACTTCGGAGTTCCTTGTTTTGTCGACTCGCCTAGCCTTAGGATGTTCAGCGAGTTATTTTTCGTTGTGTTTTAAGATTTTATTCCCACGCCGACGATCCCATTAATAATGAAGCACTAAACTTATCCACTATCGCGCGATTTGAAGGACTTTGAAATAATACAAATGTGTAAGGGAAAAAGCCATGCTAGCATAAAAAACCCTGATTTATTAAAGTGAAATACACAGAAGTACAATGAGGAATTGATAGTTAATGATTGCGATTGACGATGGTCGCGGCGATGGCGTCGCACACACACGCTGTTAAGTTCGAGTGATTTGATTTAATTAGATCGCGACGGTGATTGCATCCTGATTCCTTCTATATGAATCAGTGGGGTGTACTATAGTCATGCCGAGTAGGCGATAGGTCGCGGCGGAGCTCTGCGCGGACCGATTATTTGATTTCGATATGATTGAAATACTACACGAACGAATAGCAGTATTCTGGACGACTACTCAATGAGTACTGACTCGCGAGTTGCTTAGTCGGCTTATGGCGCGCGGGCCGAGCGATTCTTTGGTGTGCTGAACGACGGACGAAAGCGTACTACCTGACTGGAAAACGACGACTCGGTTCGGCGCCAAAGTCGGTCCCCTATTTCTCTTCGACCTTTCGGCAGATAGAGCTACACTTCATCGTTTGAAACGAGCATGATAACTTAAATTCTAAACTGTGTTGCGACGCAACATTCCGGCTACTTCACCTCTTATACATAGATTTGGGTTGTGAGCATAGACTTAATTAAACACCGAACAAAATAAATTTGAAATTGTAAAAGAATGTTTAATCTCCCCCTTTTATCCGAAAGGAATAATTTACCATTAAACCGCTAAACTCAGAAAGAAAGAAAGAATGAAAATAATAACTCTGCTGACGACTTTCGGTTCACGCTCATCGTTGGCAGAGTGGCGTGGGGTCTGAAATCCTTATGCATACACACAGAACAAAAGCGGGATTTTCGCAATAAAATAAGAGGGAAGCATTTCAAACTATAATTAATAATCATCGTATGTTCGAAATAATTGCAATTTATAAATTTTAAAAATAAAAAAATTTAAACGCATACCGTCGCAACGAAGAAAAGCAGTACTACGGAAATTTTCATCAGATCATCAATGTTACATAAACTTTGCAACAAGCAAATAACCTAAAAGCGAGAAGAGTTAAATCAGAGATAAAGCCGAGTTAAAACTGCAACATTACAAGTCAACTCAGAAATATCAACTATAATTCTTTATTCAAAATTCGTTATGTTTTACTAGATATTCGACTGTTAAAAATTAACAAGATTTTAGTTTCTAATAGCACAGAAGAATATTCATAACGATTACAATGGTTTTATAGTACATTTCTGCAGTAAAATTAAATGAAAGTTTCAGCGAAGCACTTATTACGCATGCTAGATGTTGTTGCTTATGTCAAATAATCTTTTAATAGAAGCTCTTGTAAAACGTAATTGACAAGCTTCTTCGTGAAAACATCGACGACGAAAAAAATTATTGCATCTTTTGAGAGACACAAAAGAAATTGCGTTTTCCGACAGTACGAATCATACGATGTGTGAGATTGAGAATAAAAATAATTAATGAATTTTGGGCGTCATATGTAATTAAAAAGTATGTTGAAATTGGTCTGTTTTTCGAGATACGCGTTACACATATTTAAAAAATAATTCATTCTTAACAAAATATTTCACCAATTTTGGGCGGCAGGTTATTTTAAATAGTATTTATAATTTAATTTAATTACCTCATACTGTTACACAGCGGAAAGTCTTTTGAGCTACACAAAAGAATTCGCTTAGTGTAATAGTACGAGTCATACGGTGTGTGAGACTGAGAATAAAAATAATTCATGATTTTTGGGCGCCAAATGTAATTAAAAAGTATGATAAAAATATTCTGTCTTTCGAGATACACGTTACAGATATTTAAAAAAAATAATTCATAGTAACTGAAATAATTCATAAATTTTGGGCGTCAGGCTATTATAAACTGTATGCATAATGAAATATGATTTAATTAGCTCATATTGTTACACAAAGGAAAGTCTTTTGAGTTACACAAAAGAATGAGCGTTGTGTAACAGTACGAGTGATACGATGCGTGAGATTGAGAATAAACATAATTCGTGAATTTTGGGCGCCAAATGTAATTAAAAAGTATGTTCAAAATATTATGTCTTTCGAGATACATCTTACTGATATTTAAATAATAATTCATTCTAAATAAAATTATTCACAAATTCTGGGTGCGAGGTTATATTAAACATTATGTATAATGAAATATAATTTTAACTTCATGCTGTTACACAACGGAAAGTTTTTGGAGTTACACAAAAGAATTTGCGTCTTGTAACAGTACGAGTCATGCAATGTGTGAGATTGAAAATAAAAATAATTTATGAATTTTTGGCGCTAAATGTAATTAAAAAGTAGGTCAAAAATATTCTCTCATTCGAGATACACGTTATAGATTTAAAAAAATATTTCATTCTAAACGAAATAATTTACAACTTATGAGCGCCAGGTTGTTTTAAACAGTATATATAATGAAATATAATCTCATGATCTCGTATTGTTGCACAACGGAAGTCTTTTGGTTTTCACAAAAGAATTTGCGTTGTATAACAGTAGCAGTCATACAGCGTATGAGATCGAGAATAAACATAATTCGTTAATTTTGGGCGCCAAAAGTAATTAAAAAGTGTGTTTAAAATATTATGTCTTTCAAGATACACTTTACAGATATTTAAATAATAATTCATTTTAAATAAAATCATTTACAAATTTTAGACGCCAGGTTATGTTAAACAGTATGTATATTGAAATATAATTTAATTGCTTGATGCTGTTACACAGCGGAAAGTCTTTTGAGTTACACATAAGAATGTGCATTTTGTAACAGTACGAGTCATACGATGTGTGAGATTGAGAATATAAATAATTCATGAATTTTGGGCGCCAAATGTAATTGAAAAGTATGTTAAAAATATTCTCTCTTTCAAGATACATTAAGGTGGCCCAAAAAATCTCATTGGAGAAATTGTAACGAGCATGTTGGCCAAATCGTTCTCGTAGGCAAATAAATGTATGTCTATTTTTTGATTTTCAAACAAAAATACTTTTAGAACTCGCTCTAGGCTTTAAAGTTCCCTGATTTATAGCAGAGAAGTCCTAACACCAACTACAGGTGTAACCCAGAGAGCAACTATAGATTTATTAACTTATTATTACTTTGCCATTCTATTAATTGTCAGTGACCGCAGCTTAGGATCGCAGCAAATACGTTGCACAATGAGTGGACCAAGCGAGGGTCAACTTTTTTTGCAGCCGTCCACCTGCACTTCCTGCAGCCGGTGTTCAACTTACATGTGTAATTTTGCATAAGCTTTTCTTAAACGTTACTGAATGTAAATTTAGCGTTTAATTTTTTTTTTGCGATAAATGCAATATTCACTGATAAGTGAACAAAAAAAAAACAAATGTCAAATAAATTGACTCATAATTTCCTGCCCAAACTCGAAGAAATAAAAATAGGCAACATTTTACATGTTAAACTTCATAAGACATGAAATTGGCCGGAGCGAGTTCTAAAAATATATTTTTTCGAAATAAAAAAAAGGATAAATTTATTTGCCTACGAGAACGATTTGGCCAACAAACCCGTTAAAATTTCTCAAATGTGATTTTTTTTTGATACCATAAGATACATGTTACACATTTTATTAAATATTTCATTCTGAACGAAATAGTTCGCAAATCTTGGGCGCCAGGTTATTTTAAAGGTATGTTTAATGATATATTATTTCATGATATCGTATTGTTGCACAGCGAAAGTCTTAAGTTACACCAAGGGGTTTGCGTTGTATAACAGTATGAGTCATACATTGTATGAGATTTAAAATAAACGTAATTCGTGAATTTTGGGCGCCAAATGTAATTAAAAAGTAGGTTGAAAATATTATCTTTTGCGAGATGCACGTTACACATTTAAAAAATTATTCTAAACGAAATAATTCACAAATTTTGGGCGCCAGGTTATTTTAAACAGTTTGCACGAGGTTTGTCGCAAAAGTATCGAGCCTAACTTCATATATACTCACTGATGTTATTCTTTATCGTCCGGTGAGTGACGTCCTTCAAAGTAGTTCCCATTTAATTGAACGTCACGCTCCCAGTAATGTTTCCACTTTCTGAAGCAGTCCTGGAAGTCAGTTTTCGGAATTGCCTTCAGTGCATTCGCCGCATTAGTTTCAACTGTCTCTTTGTCATCGAAGTGGTGTCCTTTGAGCGGCGTTTTTAAAGTGGGAAAGAGCCAAATGTCACGGGGAGCTATGTCGGGACCATATGGAGGCTGGCGAAGCTGTACGACTTGGTGCTTTGTAAAATATTGCTGCACAAGGTTCGATACATCTATACACTGCCTTGAAAATTTCACTCACTTTTTACTCGGCATTTCTCGTTTTTCTTGTAAGAAAAATGAATCCTCACAATACACACACGTTCACACAAGAGTACGCAAAGAAAACATAAAAGGATGTAACACGTGAACAACACACGGAAACAAAACACGTAGATAAAAAAAAGAATGCACATCGCGTGAAGGCTTGTTGCGTTCGCGCATTGTCGTGGCAAAGCAGCCGATCACCGCTTGACCAAAAATGTAGCCGTTTTCATCTTATTGCATTACGCAATCTTTTTAATACTTCAACGTAAAATTCTTTAGTGATCGGTTGTCCTCTCGGATAATATTCGTGGTGCACAACACCTTCATAATCAAAGAAAACTGTCAACATCGTCTTAGCTTTGCTCCGACTATGACGGTTTTTTTGGCCTTGGCGATTCAGAATGCTTCCACTGTGAAAACTGTCGCTTTGATTCTGATAAATAGCCGTAAGCCCATGATTGATCACTAGTAATAATTTTCTTGAGTTCATTTTCGTCATTAGAAACCATTTCAAAGTGTCCTGAGCGGTTTCAAAGCGAAGATTCTTCTGCTCGGCCGTTAGCAATTTTGGGATGAATTTCGCACACACGCGAGTCATTCCCAAATCTCGGTTAAAATTCTTCAAACAATAGTTTTGTGTATTGCAAGATCACTTTCTAGTTCGCGTATAGACAACCGACGATCTCCTTCAATCATAAATCGCACTCGCTCAACGTTTTCTGTTACGGCGCTCGCAGGTCGACCAGAGCGAGAATCACTATTAGTGGACTTGCGGCCATCTTTAAATCGCTTGTTCCATTTTTTTATTCTTGCTTCGTTCATACACTCCTTTCCAAAATGACTTATTCATCATATCAATTGTTTCCGAGCTAGGCTTTCCAATATTAAAGCATAACTTGATACAAATTCGTTGATCTACTTTTTCGGTCATTTTAAGCAACAAACAAATCCGCCGAACGCCAAAGACTCCGTACAGAAATGCACACTGTGGGAAAACTAAAGAGTCTCGAGAAAAACTGCGGCATAGAGGGAGTTCCTGAAGAGTTTTAGTTTATATTGATACCCGGTAGTGGGCGCTCGAACGTTCTGGCGCGGACATATGAAGGTAGGCTCGATACTTTTGGGACCAACCTTGTATAATTAAATATCATTTAATTAACTCATACTGTTACACAACGTAAAGTCTTTTACACAAAAGAATTTGCGTTGTGTAATAGTACGAGTCATACGATGTGTGAGTTTGAGAATAAAAATAATTCATGAGCTTTGGGCGCCAAATGCAATTAAAAAGTATGTGCAATATATTATGTCTTTCGAGATACATCTTACTGATATTTAAATAATAATTCATCGTAACTGAAATAATTCACAAATTTTGGGCGCCAGGCTATTATAAACTATGTTTAATGAAATATAATTTAATTACTTCATGCTGTTATAAAACGGAAAGTATTTTGAGTTACGCAAAAAAATTTGCGTTGTGTAACAATGCGACTAATACAATGTGTGAGATTGAGAATAAAAATAATTCATGAACTTTGGGCGCCAAATGTAATTAAAAAGTATGTTAAAAATATTCTGTCTTTCGAGATACATATTACTCATATTTAAATAATAATTCATAGTAACTGTAATAATTCACAAATTTTAGGCGCCAGGCTATTATAAACTGTATGTATAATGAAATACAATTTAATTACATAATGCAGTTACCAAACAGAAAGTATTTTGAGTTACACAAAAGAATTTACGTTTTGTAATAGTACGAGTCCTAAGGTGTATGCGATTAAAAATAAACCTAATTCATGAATTTTGGGCGCCAAATGTAATTAAAAAGTATGTTAAAAATATTCTCTCTTACGAGATACACGTTACAGATTTAAAAAAAATTCATTCTTAACGAAATAATTCGCGCCAGATCATTGTAAACAGTATGTATAATGAAATATCATTTAACTACCTCATACTGTTTCATAACGGAAAGTACTTTGAGTTACACAAAAGAATTAGCGTTATGTAATAGTACGAGTCATACGATGTGTGAGATTAAGAATAAAAATAATTCATGAACTTTGGGCGCCAAATTTAATTAAAAAGTATGTTAAAAATATTATGTCTTTCGAGATACATCTTACGGATATTTAAAAAATAATTCATTTTAAACGAATTAATTCACCAATTTTGGGCGCCAGGCTATCATAAACTGTATGTATAGTAAAATATACGAGCACACGACGGAAAGTATTTTGAGATACACAAAAGAATTAGTGTTTTGTAATAGTACGAGTCATACGGTGTATGAGATTAAAAATAAACCTAATTCGTGAATTTTGGGCGCCAAATGTAATTAAAAAGTATGTTAAAAATATTCTGTTTTTTGAGATACACGTTACAGATATTTAAAAAAAAAAATTCATAGTAACTGAAATAACTCACAAATTTTGGGCGCCAGGCTATTATAAACTGTATGAATAATGAAATATAATTTCATTATTTCATACTGTTACCAAACGGAAAGTATTTTAAGTTACACAAAAGAATTTACGTTTTGTAAGAGTACGAGTCATACGATTTGTGAGATTGAAAATAAAAATATTTCGTGAATTTTGGGCGCCAAATGTAATTAAAAAGTATGTACAAAATATTATGTCTTTCGAGATACATCTTACTGATATTTAAATAATAATTCAAAGTAACTGAAATAATACACAAATTTTTGGCGCCAGACTTTTATAAACTGTATGTATTTGGGTCCTTATCCCAATTTTTTTAACAAAATAAGAACTTACTTTATTCTAACCACTGGTTTTGAAGCGATCCATTCAGCAACCCATTTTTTGAAATTTTCAAAATTCTGAAGTGAGGATAGCATCAATCGGAAAATATGGTGGTCGGATACAACATCTGGAGATAGGCGGCTGGGGTAGGATTCCCCAATTCTCTCGTTCTAACTAGGCTTTGACTTCTTTTGCCACATGTGGTCGGTCGTTATCATGCTGAATGATAATCTTGTCATGTCTGTCTTTGCATTCTGGCCGTTTTTTATATCGAAGCTTGCTTCAAATGCATCAGTTATGTTATTTATCAATTGCGAGTAATCTTTTGAGAAGTTTTCAGTTATTCATAATACGCGACACCTTTGATGTCACACTAGATACACATAGTATCACACGATATCCACTTTTTTGTCGCCAGTTATGATAGGATACAAAACACTTTTCTTTTTTGGCCTTTGAAGAAGCATTTTACATATGGTCTTTCGTTTCTCTGTGTCTCGTTCGTTCAGTGCATGTGGGGCCCAGGTTCTAAAGCATTCCCATTGTATACAGACATCTAGAAACAGTTGATTGATCAACATTCACTGCCTCTGCAAATTCTTTGAGGATTTTACAAGGATTTCCGTCGATTAATTGTTCCAACTTGCATCAACTGGCAGCGACTCAAATAATTTACAAATTTTGGGCCTATTTTTTGAACTCTTATTCATAATCAAATTAATATTGTTTAACAACGTTGTTACGAATCAGGTGTTCGGGGGATGTGGTTGATTTTGAAAGTAAATGGTAAATATCAGAGTTGGCTGAAAATATCCAAAATGGAACCGCTGTTGTTTCTATGGAAAATTTGCCTTATCTGGTTATAATATATGTTTCCAGTCTGAAACCAATCAAAAATACTAATGTCGGACTCAAAAGTACGCGACCCTCAGTTTGATCCTTCGCAACTCGTTTTAAAAAAAATCGGAGAATATTTTAACCAAATACACATGATAGTCTAAAGTCTCCCGAATTGAACGATATGTATATTGTTGTTCTAAGCAATTTTTTACTATAGCGCTGATGTAAAACGTGCCGAAAAAAAAGGTTCATGAGGCATTTTTTTATGTCTCGACTTTCGAGGCTTCCCAAAACAAGCTGGACATCTAAGAAAATCTGAAAAATGCAATGACGCTCTTTAAGGTGTCCAGAATGCAATGCAGTTTTCCAAATTTCAAAATATGACATTTTTTACTAATTACAGATCGTTTTCCACAAATATATCTTTTTTCTTGGAAAGAAATTATATGAAATTGTTTTATAGCTTAAAATGTGCGGTTTTGTAACGTGATTAAAGTACACTTAAAAAGAAAATAAATTAGATAAATATTTCGCGAAATAAGCCTGTACGAATATTTCAGAAAGAAGCGGATAGCGACGTCCTTGCCAGCTATTGACCTGTGGGTGAGCCGGTATCCCCTTCCTTCTGAGGTACCTATTATTTCTTTCCAATATATGTTTGTGGAAAACGATCTATAATTAGTAAAGAATTTCAGATTTCGAAATTTGAAAAACTGCATTTCATTCTGGGCACCTTAAGGAGCGTCTTTGAATTTTTCAGATTTTTTAAGATGTCCAGCTCGTTTTGGGAAGCCTCGAAAGTATAGGCTTAAAAAAGGTCCTCCAGAACCTTGTTTTTCGGCACGTTTTAATCAGCGCTATCGTAAAAAAATGTTTAGGACAACAATATACATATCGTTCAATTAGGGAGACTTTGAGCTATCACTAATATCCTATTCTATTCTATCTAATCTGTTAAAACTATGTCATAAAATACACCAAAATACTTTGTCCACCCTTTTTAAAAACCATAGCATTACGGTAAAATGATCTCATTTACTTAAGAGATCTGCAGAAATAATAACGTCAATGAAAA
Source organism: Belonocnema kinseyi (assembly GCF_010883055.1). NCBI lineage: Eukaryota > Metazoa > Arthropoda > Insecta > Hymenoptera > Cynipidae > Belonocnema > Belonocnema kinseyi. The sequence continues at coordinate 52,081,808 of NC_046661.1, read as the reverse complement.
ATAGAAAAGGTTTTTGATTAGTTTAAAAAAAGTAATTATTGATATTGTTTATAGGAGGGGAGGTTTTTATTTGATAAAATAAATTGAAGCACTTTTTTATTTTTGCTTAATTTTGCTTACTTTAATGATCGACATTAGTAGTAGATAACAAGTGAATTTACAGGAGGTATATTTTTATATTCTCATTTGTACACCATTCTTGTCCTATTTTATGTAATTATTGTATTATTTATCATAAATTTTGTGAATCATCCACGTTGTAAAGAATTTATAAATAAAGTATTCTTTACTACAAACTTCATGGTTTTTTTTAACAGAATTTTTTAACTCATTCCGATCACCTAGAGAGGTTTTCCTCTCACCTCCCCTCATTCCGGTCCTTATGCTTTTGTCAGTTAGGAAAGTCTTGACAATTGAAGATCAAAGTCGTTGATTTGAATTTTAAATAGAAAGTTCGGTTAAAAAACGCCAGATTCTCGCTTTTTGACACAATTAATTGTAGTTATTGTACACTTTAAGCTTAATGTTTACTGGTTGTGGAAAATTTCTTAATTCTTAAAATCCCTTAAGGTTTTTTATTCATTATCGAAACTACTATCATTGTGGCTTTACCCTACTGAAAAAACTAGCGTCTGATCTAAATAGGAAATTTGTTCAAAGTTTCAACACCAATTATGACAATTTGCGAAAGATTTATTAATGGCTTTTTAAAATCTTCCTATTATGATTCAGTCTTGAATACCGTCAACAGTTTCGCCATCGTTTCCGACGCCGGATTCAGCGCGGGTTCCGGCAGCGGTTCCGACGCCAGATCCTATTATGATACGACGCCGGTTTTTTTTGTGTACGGTAGAAGTAAAAACTTCTTGTTGTTATTTTTACGAACCCTGATAAATTTCCAAGAATATTATTGATATCGCCTTCACTATCAACTGAATCAATTGAAAACTTCCTTTGATAACTTTCATTATTGATGTTGTTTGCTTATCGATACTAAATTTGTTCTTTGACTTGTGTATTCTGTGTTTACAGGGCGCGATTGATCTGATACAACGGATCGGATCGCTTTCTGTTGGCAAAGCATAAAGAACTCTCATACTTCTTAAAAATAATATTTAGCTTCTAAGATCTGACTATTAAGTGGCAACTGTCATGCACACAAGGTATGGAGAAATGCAAATTTGAATATATCAAAAGTACAAGGAATCGTTCCTCCGTCATTTTTGAAATGTAATTATGGATATCTACTACACATTGCATTACATTTTACTCACTAAAAATATTTACTTTGACTATAAAACGTGATCTTTGACACATGTATTTTTGTTAAAAAGATCGCTATACGTTTCGATAAATATTTCTGTGATTCAATGATTAAATAGTATTCTTAATAGATGCCACAGAAAAACTTGCCATCATAAAGCTGGCCTCTGGTAGCAATGGTACGAACTGCGAAAATTGTTACCTCAACTTTTTCTACTAGTTACTTAATTTTCCCTAGGAATCGGCAACTTCGTTTCGTTTATGTGAAATTTAAGCTTTAATTTTTTTGACAAAAAGCGGTACCGTTTATGACGAGAGTCGATAAGTTTTTGGTAACAGATAGTATTAATGTATCCAACGTCACAAACGAGCAAATCGAACAAAAACAGATTGCCTGCCAAGAGGAGAAACGTAAATCAAAATTTAAAGCACAATTAATGCGTCCAGCAAAACTGTTATCAAAGTTATCAAAAGTCACAGGTAAATTATCATAAATTCTCATATTTAATCTTTGGTAATTTACGGGAATTTATGTTAATTTACCAGGAACTTTTGATGCTGCTGAACGCATACGCACTCAAATTATTTTTCTTCCCTTGAGCAAAAAAGTGTTAACGTGGGCATCTTCGAAGCGCTCTACAGGTCTCAAAAGTCAACTTTCAGGCGAGTCATTGTGAAAAATATCTTTGTTATTTTCTGTATAATATCTTATTTTGCAAACACAAATTTACCTATTATGAACAAAGTCAGTATGAAATGCATATCGTGAAGTTGTGTGAAATGTACTGTCAAAACTTGAAAATAAAGTAACGTGTCTGCTTTGAACTTGTGGTTTTTTTAACTCCTTCTTGTATATTCTTTTATGCATGCATTCATATTATCTTTCTCTGTACCTTGTGTTGCATTTCTTTTTATAAAAAAAATTTAATTGATATTTTTATTTCTGTTCACTTATATTATGTAAATACGAAAAGCCTTTCTTACTTTTAGTTATGTCTTCCTTCTTGAATAAAATTTATGATCTGCAGCTCAGCATCTCTCTAGAAAGCTCTTGTCAAATATAACGAGGCCACGAGATGAGTATGGATTTCACCACCACACTGAATTTGTGCATCACAACTACGTCCAAATGAAAGAATTCCTGCATGATTTGAACGAAAATTATCCAAAACTTACGAGACTTTACAGTATAGGTCAATCGGTTCAAGGCCGAGAACTATACGTCATGGAAGTAACGAAAAATCCTGGTAAACATAATCCCAGCAAACCCGAGATGAAGTACATCGGAAACATGCATGGAAACGAAGTAGTTGGAAGAGAAATTCTTTTACTGTTGTTAAAGTATCTGTGCGAGAATTATAAGAATGATGAAAGAGTTACTCGGATACTGGATACCGTTAGACTGCATGTGATGCCCAGCATGAATCCAGACGGATATGAAATTTCCCGAGTTGGTGATATTGACGGGGTAGTAGGCAGAACAAATGCGCACCACGTTGACCTTAATCGGAATTTTCCCGATCAGTATCGAAGCACAAAAGTACGCAAAATCAATTTCTGTCATTTTACATATAGTCCGGCGGGTAAGATAACCAAATATGCATTTCGTGAGGAATTTTTTCATGTATTTGGAATTCCAAGGAATGTTTTAGGGTGGGGGGGGGAGGCAATAGAGATAATAGATTTTTACTTACGCTGAGAGAAATTTCAAGAGATTGATTCGCGGAAACGTGTGATTTTAGAGCTGCAATTTTTACGTCCTTCAAAGCCTTGGACTCTGATCTAAAAGCATAGAATTCGAGAACTGAGAGCAAAGGGGCGTAGCCTAATGCCTGAAACTTTGAGACCTATGCTTTAAAAGCAAGCGTTCCGAGATCTTAGTTGTCGCCCCAAAACGTGATAAAATCAAGAAGCAGTGCCGTGAATTAATCTCCCAAACTTCTCTTTGTGTAGGCACTTTTTTTAAAGTTATATGAACTTACATTATAATTGCTAAATAAGAGTAGTCAATATGAATCCTTATTGAATTGAAGTACATATTGATTAACTAACTCAATATCAGAAAACTGAAATAAGGTAATAATTATTAAAAAAGTTTAATAATTAACGTGAAAAAACTAATCAAATTTTGCTCTTTAATATTTTTGCATATTTCGCATAATTTCAGTGGACAATGTAAATTTTTGTTATGACGTTATTACGTGATATGATTTGCACAATTCACTTGAAAAAATGGTCATTATCCGTCGGACAAAATTTGTATATTCCCTGGCGAACTTTTCGGATAGGTATTCATTTCGAAACAATCCGAACTATTCCAAATTGTGCGTCCGAGAAAGTTCCCAATCATTCTCAATCCGTGCATCATACCAAATTCAATCCGAAGAAATCCGAGGTTCATCCTGAAAGATCTTTCTATCCGGGCATCAGCACCAACTTTAATCGGTACCACCTTTCAAAGCTTTTCAGTACATGCGCGCCAATCTTAATAAATCCGAAGCTGGCATCGGGTAAACTTTTCCTTCCTACTCAATCCATGCGCCAACACTAAATTTAATTCGAACCAACCTCTTACATCTTTTCAACCCATCAATTTAATCACTCTAATCCTATTGAATCCGAAACTACCATTAAATTATTTTAAATCATAACGCGTCAAATCAGAACGAAACCGGGACTCATCCGGTACAATTTTCTATAAGACCGTCAACGCTAATTTCATTCCGTAACTAATCCAAACCCACTAATCAAAACTATTTAATCCGTGCACCCAATCCGAATGAATTCGACACTAAATAAACCAACAAAAACTTTGAATTCCTTTCAATCATAACATGCCCAATCCGAATTAATTTGAGACTCATTCGTAAATACACTGAAATCCGTCAGAAGCCCTACACTAATGCTAAATTAAATTTAACACCAATCCGAATCCATCTTTCAATCCTTTTCAATTCGTGCATGCAATCAGATTGAATCCAAGGCTCGTCCGGAAAGATTTTGCAATCCTTTCCAATTCGCGCGCCAAATCCCAATGAATATTGGGCTTATCTGAAAAGATGTTTCAATCTTTCTCCATCCGAATCTACGTTTACATCCTTGGTAATCCGAGCGCCCACTTTGAATGAATCCAATATTAAACTGAAGAAAAACTTTGTACCCATCTTGATCGAAAGTTACTATAAATGACAAAAAATTGCTTGCAATTTTCGAAATGTATTTCATAAATGACAATGACCGAACATTTGTGGTAATTTATGTTAAATTGACTACGATAAGTCCAACTGTATCTGGACTAATCGGAGGTCAGCAGAGAAGCTGAAGAAAGTTAACGTTTTTTTTTTATTCTCGTTAACCTTTTTAACCCTCTCCACCGACGAAGAATTACATAGGATTTTTATCACGATGCCAACCTGTTTAGTTCGGATTTAGTCCAATAGGAATCTTTGGTTCGATATCGGATTAGCATGAAATCAAACTGATCGGTTCGGATACAGATGTCGCAATAAAGAGTATTCATACGGATAGGAATTTGTCAATCCGAAACTTTCGCCAGAGTTGTTTGAATTGTAAGAAATAACTGAAAATACTATTTTAAACCCGAATTGCTCTCACCCAAGAATTGCCACGTTTGCTGCAACCGCAGCGCTTTTCGAAAATAGATTAAGTCCTTCTCCTGTTTGATTTATTTACTTGCAATTTGAAATTTTGTGAATGTGATAATAGTTTTATTATTTAGGACAACGTGAAACCAGAACCGGAGACAGAAGCGGTAATGAAATGGATATCAGAAATTCCATTTGTCCTGTCCGCCAACCTTCATGGTGGTGCTTTAGTAGCGAACTATCCGTACGATGATTATCCCTATGGTGTTACGGGTGGCGTTAACTTAAGTCCAGACAATGAGGTTTTCAAAATTATATCTTTAGTTTACTCGAAAACTCACCCTAGGATGCACATTGGTCGTGGTTGCCCTCCATTCCCTGGAACAGCAGGAGGGGGCGTCCTCCAAGACTCATTTAAAGATGGAGTCACAAATGGCGCTGCATGGTATTCTGTGCCTGGAGGGATGCAGGATTACAACTATCTCAAGAGCAATGCCTTCGAGATAACGCTGGAGTTGGGATGTACTAAATTTCCGACTGCGGATAAATTACCCCAGTTTTGGCTGGAAAATAGAGAACCACTTTTGGCCTTCATCGAAATGGTAAGTTTGAGATCTACTGTGCATGTTTAAATAAGAATCCAAGCATTTTATTAATTTTACAGGCTAGGAAGGGTGTCCACGGATCAGTTCATTCTTCAATTGGTGGAAAAATTGCACGCGCAAGCATCTCCGTAAAAGGAATTGATCATGTCATTTACTCAGCCGAGGATGGAGACTACTGGCGAATTTTGATTCCAGGTACTTATAATATTACAGCCTCTGCTCCTGGATATGAAGCTGAGACCCGAATTGTTACTGTTCCTGCAGATTCTTCAGAACTTCCTGGTGAAGTCACACTTGACTTTACTCTAATGCGAGATGATTCCTCTCACTGGTAGGATTGTGTATACCTGCTTTTAAATCCCTTCTCTACTGTAAATTATAAGAATTTAACGTTTTAAGATATTCTGCTCACGACTTCCGTCTTATGGCGAATTTGGGAATAGGACATCTAAAAAATAATGAACTTAGTGCCGGTAAACTATAAGAATTTAATATTTTAAGGTCTTCTGCTCATGACTTCCGCCTTATGGCGAATTTGGGAATAGGATATCTAAAAAATAATGAACTGAATGCCAGAATAAAGCAATTGGAACTACGTCACGAAAACGTTGCCGAATATAGAGTGAATGATTCTGCAATAACTACTGCTATCCATTCTTTGAAATTGACTGAAAACGTAAGTAATTGAATAAATTATATCAATTATTTAATTAAAATTAAGCATCAGCTGAAGTTTTATTACTGGAATCAGGATGGCCATTTGACAGAGTAACTGGGAAATGGATGAGATTTTTTGAGACAGGGAAACAACCGGAATTTCAGAGTGAATTTATTAGTTGACGGGGAATTTGATTAGGAACGCTTGGGCGTTTGGTGTCGTATGAAGTGAGGCGCACGTTTTATATGAGTGCTTATTGCTACTTTTTTTTAAATTATACGTATTACAATCCCATCTAAGTAGAAGAGTAATAATACGCGAAAAAGTCGCAAAAAACAGCAATAGTAAAAATGTATTGGTTTCACTTAAGTGCCTCGTGTGAACGTGACGTCTTTTCACGTAATTTTCTCTTGATTAAAGTCGCCAACCCCTTGTTTTTATGTCCCGGAGTTTAATTTATTTTTTTCAGGAGTCCCATAAGACTACGTGTTATATTGACACTTTTTCGGTAGCGATATTTTCGAAAATGACGTCAAAAATAGTATGAATTTATTTTTTCCAAATGAATTTGTCTTACTTTATTTAGATAATCTCTAAGTTTTAGAGCAGTCAGTGGTTATTTTTTAAACGCCCAAGCCTCCTTCATTTTGATTTTTAATAGCACTTGATATCATATGTAATAATTTGATACTAAACGAGTTAATTTCGAAATTCTTTAAAGTTTCTTCAATTGAATTTCGAAATTTTACAGTTTCAGACATTCCTAATGTTAAGTTGTTAAATTTTGAAGGTTTTAATTTGAAATTGTTTAATTCGGAACGTCCACAATTTCAAAGTTCTCAATTTATAACTTTTTAAATTGTACAATATGTCGAGAGTCTACCTGAAATTTTTTCTAAGTCTTTGAGTGGACACCCTGGATCCTGGTGTACATGACACTATACATAAGTAAGTTATTCGGTATTAGGTTGGTTCTCCGGAAGAAAACAAATTACATATCGGACTAGTGGGTGGATTATTCGCCACTCAGCCAGCCGGAAGAGAGATTTGGCTGCGGATAGCGACTCATATTTTGATGGGCTATGATATTGGTGAGCCACCCATTAAAAAACTTTTAGCCAACGCAGTATTGCATTTTTTACCCGGCGTTGATCCAGGGTTTGAGAAAGTACCCGAAACTTGCAATCACGAACTTAATGACGAAGTGGGTCAGAATATAGTAGCGAGTGAAAACAAGACATATGAAATTGATTCAATTACAAAAGCTTTTAAAAAACTATTAAAGACTGAAAAATTAGATGCCTTGGTTATTCTCGGTGGCGGTTCTGCTGAAGTTGGGTGAGCAGAATTTCAAGTTTAAAGAAAAACATTTATTTAAGCAGACATCCTTCAATTATTTATTTCTGATTAGGTACACGGACGATAACTTAAAAGTCTACAAAACTCTTTCTAATAAGTTTAAAGATTCTGTCGCCCTGAAAATATGTGAAGAGAGGAGTAACGGACTTGCTATTGCTAGAGAATATATCAAGAATAAGTTTAATGTTCCTGTGGTAAGTTAATTTTAAAGAAATTAAAATAAATGCTTCATTCGGATTGCCAGCAATCCCCTGCAATGAGAAACTTTAAATCATAATTTTAAAGTATGCGCATAACTCTTTTAAACTATTTATTTACTTGCAGATAACGATCTCGCTTTCCTGCTGCAAATACCCTCCAGGAAATACGATTCCAATCCTTTGGCGAGAGAATCTACAACCATTGATGGAGCTTCTTCAGTCGCTAGTGACGGGAGTTCGAGCCATTGTGCAAAACAAAGCCGGAGAACCACTTCGCAATGCTAAAGTTCAAATAGGCGATGAAACCTACAAAGTTTCCAAGAACATGGCATATTTCCTCTTAACTCTCCTCCCTGGAGACTATACACTGATCTTTTCATCCGAAGGTTATGAGAAGCAGACAGTAGCTCTCCACGTAAATGATAACGAGGTCAGCAATTTGAAAGTAATTTTAAAACAATCAGCATTATCAACATCCACAAAGTCAAGCGCAGATATTCCGAGCGAAACTGCAGTAATTCTCAAAAGCCTTAACGCTCAATATCCCCGAATTACAGAATATAAGAGTATCGGAAGAACCTCAGCGGGAAATCAAATGAATAGTTTCAGAATCTCTGTATCGAAGCAGGATAAAATCACGAAACCCTCCATAGCTTTCTTCTCAGGAATCGGTCCCGGAGATCCGCTCACTTCCAAAGTTCTTACTTATTTAGCGACTTATATTCTCGAAAATCGTGAGAAAAGTAAACGAATGACGAATTTTCTGCAGAAAGTGGATCTCTACTTCCTTCCCGAGGTTTATTATATTGCTGAGAAAAAACCTAGCTGCTCAGGAGTTTCTGAAAACGATTTAAGATTTGCAGACCCACTTAATAAAGATGCTCAAATGATTATAGACTGGCTAGGGGAGGTCAATCCAATTTTGTCGGTGAATCTGAAAACTGGAGATCGGAAAATCAATATCCCATCTAGTAATGAATCTGAGGAGATTTTGAAGGATTTGGCATCCGATTACAACAAGCACAATCCTGCAATGAATTCAAAATGCACAGAGAAAGGTGAGATAATTTAACGTATTAATTATATATATATATAATTAAAAATTTGTCATAAGGACAACCGCAGGATTTCGCCGGGAGCGGGTGCTAATCTGAATAATTGCACCCGCTTCCAGCGAAATTGCGGTAAAATTTCAGCCATAACTACGTCTCACAACCGTGAGATAGGCGGTTACAGTCTGTAAAGAAATCAATGCGACGAATCAGCAAAAGCCTCGTACGCCCTAAGAACACGGAGTGATCCAAGGACAACCGCCTTCTGCATTTTTCCCGCAAGTGTTCTAGCATATTGTTGACACGCAGGGATTCTTTTTAGGCTATTAGCAAGTGAAAGCTTGGCACCTCCAAGAGCGCCAATGATAAGGACGATCAGTTTAACAGAATATTCCGGGTACAATCGTTGCAACTCCCTTATAAGGTCTCGATACCTCTCTTTCTTTTTATTCTCCTTGGCTATGATGTTTTTGTCAGCTGGTGCCGAAAATTCGATAACGAACATGGTTCGCTTCTCCAAGTCAAGAAGAACCATGTGAGGCCTCGAGTGAGCAACAGAAACAATTGTCGGGAATATAAAGTTCCAGTATATGCGGCACTTCCCATTCTCGACAATTGACTCAATTTCCCTAGGAGCATTTAGAGGAAGCGATATTAAGGTGAATGCCGCAGGAGTGACAGAGATGGTAATAAAGTACTCTTAGTGCCGCATTGTGCCTTTAAATTTAGGTCGTTCCCGCGTGTGTTGGACAACTAGATATTATGTGAGCTAAATGCTCGGGGTGTGTATGGCACGCCCTGCAGCTATCATCGGGAATGTCTTGGCTCAAAATGTGGCGACGATATGTTAAGGTGGAAATGAC
>NC_046661.1:52070834-52072103 GCF_010883055.1 Belonocnema kinseyi | reverse complement strand
TCCACAGCAGGATTCAATAGGTTTGAAAGATCTCTCTGGGATTAGAATATCTTTAGCAATACCGTCTTTTTTAGTTTTAGACTTTGTAATGTATTATTTTCCTTAAGGAAATAACAAATAATGCTATTAACTTCGTCATTAAAAATTTAAAATAATTATTTTAGACTATCTACATATTATATATAGTTCAGTAAAAGAATTATTTAAAAAATAAAGAATAAAAGTCATAAAATATTGAATTTATGATTAAAATTTATTTAAAAATTGTATTGACGGTTTCCAATCGTACCTGATTTCTGGAAAATTTTTTCTTATTTTTAATCCACGAATCTTCATTTCTAGTTCTTTTTCTACCTTGTTTCATTTTAATATCTTTTTCTTTTTAATTAATATTCTCAAAAATATCTCAAAAATCTCAATAATCTCAAAAAAATGCTTTTCCAACTATTATAAGAAACAATCACTTCGCTGATTCTATGCTTTATTTGTAGAATTTCATACAAGATGACAAAAAAAGTTACTGTTGTGCATTTGTTTTGGTAAGATTGACTTGATCTTCACGTCGTTCGCTGCAGCGCGTACGTAGCCGGCCAGGCACGTTTTTGCGCAGCGTCAAGATTACAGCTTGGATTTTAAAACATTCATGATTTTCGAACTATTAATCTAATAGATCTAAAACTTTCCAGAAAACTTCTTTGAACCTTAATAAACAACTTTCTCACTGAAAGCTTTCCGTAGCTTAAAATGCGTTCGCTAAACGAGGCACTTGAAGGTTAAAATTCATGATTTTTGCATTGACTCAAGAAAAAATTAATAACTTTTTTGTTTATTACAATATTCTCGTTTTTCTTTCTTAGATAGTTTCAGAAGACTTAAACACGTGCTTTGTATTGGGGAAATCGGGAAATGATGAAAATTGGCTAAATTAGCGCGAGTTGAAGTGAAAAAAGATTGGAATTTTTTGTTTTAGAAAAATCCACTTTTTACCAATTATCTCAAAAACTACAAAACCTATAAATTTTTGCAAGAGTAAGAAAAGATGCGCCTTGAAATTCTCTACAAGTATCAGTCTTTAAAATTGAAATTAGAAAGATTTTTAAAATTGACACTCAGGACAATACTTCTCAGGCTGAATCCGGCCGTGTCCCTTTTTGGTCGCCAGCGGTTCATATATATACCAGGTGTATACATATGAAACCGGTATTGCCATTTAGCGGCCAGTAGGCACACTTGTAGGCACTGTCGGAACTTACCATTTGTGCTAATTGG
>NC_046661.1:52066796-52070734 GCF_010883055.1 Belonocnema kinseyi | reverse complement strand
AGCGCGAGTTGAAGTGAAAAAAGATTGGAATTTTTCGTTTTCAAAAAATCCACTTTTTACCAATTATCTCAAAAACTACAAAACCTACAAATTTTTGCAAGAGGAAAAAAAGATGCGCCTTGAAATTCTCTACAAGTGTCAGTCTTTAAAATTGAAATTAGAAAGATTTTTAAAATTGACACTCTGGACAATACTTCTCAGGCTGAATCCGACTTTTGTTTTGACGACGCAAAACAGGAGGAATGTTGATGGGTCAAAGAGTGATTAATGTGATAAAAATAGATATTCCACTTGTCGTTAAAATTTAATAATCTTATATTGCAATTGAAAAATGTGCTGTTATAATAACAAATCATTATTACATCCTCTTAAGTTAAGACGTGTTCCGTGGGTGAATTTTTTAGTCGAAAGTCGACGTGAATATGAAGCTTAATTGTTTGAACTAACACATTTTTTGTAGTTGTAATTTTTTGTATTTTCTTGCCTTTGTAATGAATGTTTCTATCATTTTTGTTTATCTGCATTTTTCTGTACATATTTCATTGTTCTTACTCGTTGCAACAATCTCATATTAACAAAAGTTTGTAGCCTACCTATTATTAATAATAATTTGTTGCAATTATATTTGTGCAATACACGTCATGCAAAACGAGTTTTCAATTTGATCAGACTCTAGCACTATCGGACGGTGTGGTGGCCATTGAATCGTCCAGCGCTTCGGTCGGGGAAATGCTTTTTTGAGACGGCGTGTATACGCCACACATGCTCACCCGTCCATCCAACTTGAACCCTCTGTTGTGTCCAGAATAAGCATCGGGCCAAAACAAATTTTAAGGACTTTTTGCTTATTTTTTGTGCCCCCCTCCCCCCCAACACACAAAACTAACTACAGTTCTCGCGGGACATTCTCTCTGTGTGTGTGTGTACTCCATTTCCCGAGAGAATAACCTACAGGCGGACCAACCTATGTCAACTTTGAGTAGCTATGGAAGACTTTCTTAAAGAAACTTGACCCGCACGCTCCCTGAACGCTGAGCGCCTGCTTCAATATTGGACACCTTTACCCTGGGAACTTCTTTCCGCCTCAATACGCACAAATGCGCGTATGTAGGTTATTCTCTCCGGGAATAGCGTGTGTGTGTAAATAAAACTATAATAAATATGATTTGATTAGAATTGATAGAAGAATTAATATTCAACTATAAAAGATTTCAAATAGAAATGATACAATAACATTTAAATTCACTTTTTTTTTTATTTCAAGTGCTCCTTATTTGAAATTGTCCAATTTTTGTGCAATATTTATGAAAGCTTTAAAGTATTGTTATTTGGGTGTATGCTCAAAAGCTAACCCCCTTGTTTGAAACTTAAGATTACACAGCCATTACAGCTTTCAATTTTAAGTACATTTGCGGGGCCGTGAACGGGTTCAATTTTTTAATCTATAAAATGCACATTTCTTTCCAATATTGAGGGCTTCAAACTTAAAATTGCTGAACAAATTATTAAGGTTATCACTTTCAACTGTCCCTTTTTTAATATTTAAATTTGCGCTGATCTAATTCCGAAGGATTAAAATTTTATTTAATCTAACTATTGAAAATTTTCATTTGGAATAAATTTGTTAAAATGCAGAGGGATTCAATTTACCATTTTCCTTTAAAATTCAATCATTTAAAAGGAGAAGTTGTAATAATTTTTATTTCCAACAGAAAGCAACAACCAAGATGCTGCCAAAGATTCTCTAATGAACTATGCTTACCTTAATGCGAATTCGCTATTCATGGATATTTCTGTGAGCTGTTGTAACACAGATAGTGCCGAAACCGTTTGGAAAGATAATAAGGAGAGTCTCTTAGTTTTGATTAGTGGAGCGAACAGGGGTGTTTCTGGTTTTGTGGTGAATGAGAAGGGCGAAGCACTTCAAGACGTAATTTTCTCTCATGATTCGTCATCCCATCACGTTAAAAGTTTAAAAAACGGTGCTTTCTGGATTTTACTACCGTTCGGGCCCCATGTAATTACAGCTAGCACCCCGGGCCACATTGAAGAGACGAAATTAATCACTCTTCCAGAACTTTTCAAGTTCACTTCTATGAAGTTCCAGCTTCAGCAAGACAAAAACGTCATGGGAATGCCAAGACTTGCTTTCGTCTTTGTAGCAGGTGAGTTGTTAAGTTACCGTTAGATAAATTTAAAAAATCGATGTATAAGAATTGATAGTAAAATAACTCTTTGTTTCAGGAACAGTAGGATTTGCGTTGGTTGTACTTATCATTTTAATTTTCATGAAGTACCAGTCGTACCTGAAAGAGAAAAGAACCAACAGGAGATCATATTTATTCCGTCCAATTCCCACTGGAACGAGTTTCTTCGATGACGATGAAAAAGAAGTGGAGATATTTAAGAGGCCTACAGTCGATAGTGATAAATATTCTTAATTCCAAATGACTGTTTGGTATTTTCAACCAGTTTTACTATTTATACAGTAGTTTTATTTACACAATAATTTTTATTAAAAAATATATTTTTTAACAAATACAGAATTTATTTATAGACACCTAAATTAATTTCCAATACTGTACAATTTACAGACAAAAAATGGAACGTTGAGTCGTACAAATACGTATCGCAATTCTTTAAACAGAAATATAAAAACTCACTCGCAGATCATTCTTACTAGTATTGAGATTCATTTTATACTTCCAATTTTCTTGACAAATAAATGATTTTGACACCAATCGTTTATTTTATGCAATACAAAAACTCTGTGAACGAGTTGATTCAAAATGTAAAGCAAAGCCTTCTAGAGTTAAAAATGACGTAGCATTCATATCCAGAGTGAATTAGCAAATTCAAAACATTTTTAAAATGGAAGCCAAGTGAAATGAATTTCGTGAATGATACGTTATAATACAGTTAAGATTCTTGTACTTTACCTTTTTTAAACTCAAACGTATTATAGGATAGACACCAGTGTCAATTAATTTTAATAAAAAAATAGGACACAATGTTATCTTTCATTTTTTTAAACTAAATAATAATCTCAGCTCTTCAAAACTGTTCAAGAGTATTAAAATTCAAACTCAAAAATTCATCGAAGAAGTATAAAAAGTTGATCAAAAGATAAATTCATCACACGTTATAAAATAAAAGGAAAAGTATGCCCTAATCGCAAGAGAAGTTTTTTGCATCCTGAGTGAATTCGAGACGCAAAAATATTGGCCGACAATAAGAAAAGATTTACAAAACGTGAGTTCACTCACACGATTCCCTTCGCCCACGTAAACTACATATCCTTTGTTCTAAATTAAGATTACAATCATATAATAACAATGATAAAAGCAGGTTTTTACTGTAATGTCAAGAGTTGTAATTAAGAATAGTCTTCAAGTCGTCGGGCAGTGTGCGTGTAATATCCTTTATTCTCTCTCGCAACTTGTCTTGCACGGAATCTCCAATAGGTACGTCGTCTTCGTTGCTTTTTTGGAGCTTCTGTCGAATTCTCAAGACCATGTCGACTAATTCAACTTCCTGCTTGCCTTGTACCCATAAGGTCAAATCCTAAAACATTTTCAGGAATTAAATATTATTTTGTGAACCTGCACGAAGAGTATATTAACGAAGCATCTTGAGAAAAAAAACTTCTTTAGAACTTTTACCAAGAGTGGCGACAATTTCATTACAGTTACAAGTTTTCGTTCCTTTCTCTTACTGAACGGTTGAAGCACTCTCTCATATGTCGATGCGCGAATATCGCAGTTGAATTACAAATTGAAAAATCATATACTTTTCTTAGAATTTAAATAAGATTTTCTTATTTTAATGGCGACCACCTATTTTGTGAAATTTCGAACATAAGCGGTATTTAAGTGATTAAATTTTGACGCACTTCGAAGTATCCAAATAACAAGCTCATTGAAGTTATGCTTGGGGGG
>NC_046661.1:52058749-52066786 GCF_010883055.1 Belonocnema kinseyi | reverse complement strand
GGTTTAAGGAGTGGATCCTGCAAGGGTATCGCAGGATAATCGCGCTGACCCCCAGCGCATTCGAGGATTAGCTATTTCTAAGGCCAGCCGTCGAACATTGCATATTGCACCGAAAACAGTGTTAAGAAATAACCACTTGTGGCCCCCAAAAGCCGGAGTACTCATACATCTGGAATTTCAGAATCTCATACTCAGGACAAGGTCCTAGGAGAATTTGTTCTTAAGGGTAAGGGACTCAAGCTGGTTGGGAAAGGCTGGGTTGTGTTATAAGGAGACTAAAAATAGTTAAGGTGGGTATTTAAGCAGATTAATTTGCACCTCGGTGAAGGTGCCTCTGTGATAAATCCAGGTTTGATGCAGAGGTATAGTCCTCATTCAGGAGCCCTGATTGCACAGCGAGAAGATTTGCAAATGGCAACTTCAATTATAGTTACTTTGTGCTTTTTCTAAAGGGTTTTTCAATAAGAGCGCTACAAAAGTTTTTTTTTTAAATAAAACAAAAACGGTTTTGGATATGAATGAAATTCTTTATTCATGTGAAAGTACATTCGATGCCATTATGTATGGAATTCGATTTCTTTTGCATGGCGACCACGGGCACGCTTGCAGAAGTCCAGACGCTGAACCCAATTTTCGACGGTTTTCAAACATAATTCGGCCGATACTGCTGCAATTTCACGTTTGATATTCGTACGAAGTACATCAATCGTCGCTGGCTTGTTGACATAGACCATAGACTTGACGTAGCCCCACAGGAAATAAACTAACGGCTTCAAATCGCACGACTGAGGCGGCCAATTGACTGGGCCATTTCGTGAGATAACACGCTCACCAAACTTGGTTTTCAATAAATCGATTGTGATATTCGCTGTGTGGCTTGTGGCGCCGTCCTGTTGAAACCACATATTGTCCAAGTCCATACCATCCAATTCGGGCCAAACATATTCGGTTATCATTGAGCGGTAGCAATTCCCATTCACAGTAACGTGCCGGTCTTGATCATCACGGAAGAAGTACGGCCCAATGACGCCGCCGGCCCATAAACCGCACCAAACCGTAATTTTTTCGGGATATTATCTTGACTCATGGAGTTCGTGTGGATTGCTGCCTGACGAATAACGCATATTTTGCTTATTGATGAAGCCATTCAGCCAGAAATGAGCCTCATCGCTGAAGATGATTTTTCGATTAAAATCCGGATCATTTTCAAGTTGTTGCTCAGCCCAATTCAGAAAAATACGTTGCTTCTGGTGGTCAAGCGGCTTCAGTTCTTGTGTCAATTTGATCTTGTAAGGATGTAGGCCAAGATCTTTTCGCATAATACGCCACAACGACGTCACAGATAAGCCCAACGCTTGAGAACGACGTGTGAGAGACTGATTTGGGTCTTCCTCAATTGATGCGCTAGCGGCAGTAATATTCTCGACACTACGGGCACTTCTTTGTCTCACTGGCACGGGAACATTTTGCACTGTACCTGTGAATTCAAATTTTTCCACTAGACGCTCAATTGTTGATCTGGCAGGACGATTATGACGACCATAAATTGGACGTAGCGCTCTTAAAGATGAGGCCACTGTCTCCGAATTTCGGTAGTAAATTTTAATAATTTCGACTCGTTTTTGGATCGTATATCTTTCCATAATGAAATGGCAAACCTTACTGAAGAGAAATGTCAAAAGAGCGAGAAAAAAAATTGCGTCGTTTGCTGTCACTATCGGTCTACTTTTGTAGCGTACCTATTGAAAAACCCTTTATACCTACTATTATGACAGGTTTATGGGGCATGGGATAAAAAGAAATTAAAAAATTGAGCGCGCAGGCGGAGAACAGAAACAGAATATCGGCTTACGCGCTCCGGTGTTCATGTTGTTTATAGCACCAACTAAGCGAGAGCAAAACCAAGCACGCTTAGACAAATTTCTTGCAACAAATTTTTAATGGCGGATAAAAATAAAGCCAAAGAAACAAGTTATTCTGGCGACTCAGCCTAACAATGCGGAAAAACATAACCCATTCAGAATATGAAACCATGGGCAGGATATTCTGGGTGACATGTCTTTTACTGAATTTGAACTTTATTTCAAATATATATTATTATTCACTTGCTGAAATATATTGTGTATTTTTTATGCACTTTAGCTAGTACATGTTTCGTCTAAAATTGAGTTTTTATGAACTATTATCTTGGTTATTTTTAATTTTAATTTTAAAACTTAAGGAAGTGAAAAAAGTAACTTTTTAGGTAAGTTCAAGTTAATTTATCTTGTGACTGTAACTAGTTACCTAGGGACTGTTCACTAAGATTTCATACAATTTCGAGATGACACAATATCTTCTACATTCTCTTCGAATCGTTCGCCGTCTTTCGCGCAGTCTCTGGCAATCTCTTGTCGTCACGCTCGCAATCCCTTGCCTCCCTTATCGTCTCGAAAGCGAACTCACTTTCTCTCATGCGCGTAGTACAAGAATTGAGCAACTTATAAGCAGACTAAACCCGTCATCACCGCTATCGCTAGGGCCATCAGTTGCGAGGTTATAAAGATAGATTTTTTTTTAAATCAAAAAGTACTTTTTTATTCATTTCAAAAATCTTTTTTGGAAAAACCAATCTCAAGTGTTTACTAATTGAATAAAATTCTTTAATATTTTGTACCGAGCATCCAGTATGGCATATATCCTATTTCCCCAATTTCTATAAATTTCGCTAAATGCATAATTCCAAAAAGAGCGATCAATAACAATACAAATGAAAAATTGCAACAGCTTACTAACGATTATTCATTATTTTTATAAAAAATGGTTTCAATATATGAATAAATCTTCAGAAACCGAATACACATTATGGTAAAAGGATTCTCTCGAAATCTTATTTTTTGATAGAATCAGGGCCGTGGCCAGCCGTAGCCCCCGCCCTGAAAATCCGCGACTCCTTAAATTTTCCTATAGATGTGAAAAAAATCTAAATTATAACTACGTTGAGCCCCCCCCCCCCAACAAATTTCTGACTACGAGCCTGGATACAATAATTAAAAACCAAAATTTAATAAAATTTTTACTTAGTAATTTTTTTCCAGCCTATTAGCATTCATATTTCTTGAAAGAATTATCATTTATACGTTAAAAAATAAATTTTAAACAAACAAAAAAAGTATTTTTCCACTGAAAACTTAAATTTTCAACCAAGAACTTGATCCTTCAGCAAAAAAATAAATTTTTAACAATATATTTTAACTTTTGCCCATATAGTTGAGTTTGCAAATGAAAAAAAAATAAATTTTCAATACAAAAATAAACAAAGCAATTTTTGACCAAAAAGGGTGACCTTTAAACAAAATTGTTGAATTTTCTACAAAATAGTTGCATTTTTATCAAAGAAGATGCAATTTCTCTTAAAGCAGAATTTTTAATTACAAAAAAAGTTGTATTTTCATCCAAAAAAGATTCCAGTTGACTACGCAAGATCTAAAATTAAATTTTTTAACAAAAAAATAGGTTTCAACGAAAAAATTGAAGTTTCGATCCAAAAAGAAGAATTTTTTAAAACAAAACAGATCAACTTTCTATAAAAAAACCATAAACTTTTCTTTAAAAAGTTGAACTTTCATCCAGAAAAGATTTCAGTTCATTTTTAAACACCAACATATACATTGAAACAAAAAAGTAAATTTTTTACGAAATAATTAAATTTTCAAGTAAATAGTATAATAGTTTAATTTCCAACCAAACAGTTTCACTTTTATCCAAAAATATGACATTTCTCTTCAAACAGATAGATTTTTAATTAAATGTAAACAAAATTTAAAAAATAGTTGAATTTTCATCCAGAAAATATTTCAGTTCACTTTTCAACACCCAAATATCATATTTAAATAGCAGAAATTTCAACAAAAATTATGACTTTTTAACCAAATTTTTTAATTTTCAAGCAACCAGTTGCATTTTTATTCGGAAAAGATGTAATTTCTTCTAAAGCAGGTGAATTTTAAATTCAAAAAGACAAACCGTAAAAAAAATAGTTGAATTTTCAACCAAAAAGGTACATTTTTTTCAAGAAAGATGCAATTTCTCCTGAAGCAGATGAATTGAACAACAACAAAATAAGCACTCGTTTTCTTGCGTTTAATGCGTACACTTTAGCTACATTTTTTCAAATATCATAAATATTATAACTTAAATAGAAAACTGTGGTTTCAAGTTCTGAGGAACTACAGCCATAAATTGTAACTGACATTTTTTTAGATTTGTTTTTAAAGAAGGTTCTCAAAGCACCAACGGCTTTGACGATTACATTCTCATTACGAAATTCGGACTCGATACTTTGTGTCCACTTAAAAAACTTTATCAAGATAATTTGTAAATCTTGTTCAAATCTACATATTTTTGAAAATGATCCAACTTTTTGAACTTTTGTCTAAATAAGAAACTTCATGAGAATAGTTTCGAAATATTTTAAAAATACTCTAAATTTTTTAATTTTGGTTAGAAATATCTGCTTAACGAACTTAACCTTCATTTTTGGAACCTTAAGAAGTGCATTAAAGGATGACTCGATTGGACAAATCCTTCAAAAGGTAGCGTGGCTACACATTCAGGTAACCATACATACAGACACACAGGCAGACATACACCGATAAAATGTTATGATTTTCGGATTCCGTGCGTGCCAAAACGTAAAGATCCGTTAAAAGCAGAGATCGAAATTTTGGACGATTATATTACACGCTCATGAATGAGAATGTAAAAACTTTAAAATAATAGTTAAATTTTCATACAAAGAAGATTCCAGTTCACTTTCCAACACCAAAATAAGAACTATAAACAATTCGCGACTAAAATGAATATCTTTTTGAGGAAATTATTGAATTTTCAACCAAACATTAAAATTTATAACTAAAAGAATAACCTTCATAAGAAAGTTATTGCGAATTTTCAAAATTCTAACCTAAAAATATTTCATTTTTTGACAATTAAAAAAAAGTGTAATCTGTTCAATTTTTGAAGCTTTTAATTAGAAATGATACAATTTCTAAACTCTTCTAATAAAATTGTCCAATTTTCAAAATTTAATCTAAAAGTTTACAAATTGGGAACGCTTTTAATCAGAAATAATACCATTTGGAAAACTTATTTCAACGCATTTTCGCAAGAGGCGCTAAGAATGATGTCATCGAACTAAATCCGAATCTATGCGTTCAAATTTTATAAAGGCAGCATGGGAGTGGGGTCTCCTTATTCTACTTCGTGAGTTTCCCTTAATGGGACGCACACTTTCGCCGTATTTTGAGTTAAATGAGGCAGTATTTTGTTATAGTGACATATTAAAAATATTATTTATGAGCTCCACGCTTGCCGTTTAATAGTTTATTAATTCTAAAAAAGAAGTTAAAAGTATTGTATTGCAACCTGCAATTCGAATCTCAAATTTTGCCAACTGCTTAGGTAAGTCATTAAATAGTTACTCCTCAGTTAAATTTTTTAATACAAATTAGTATGAATTAAAATGTAACATTATAGATTAATATTAAATGTTATTAATAGTAATAACATTAATATTATAAATTTACTTGAAAATTAAGCAGATTGGTTGGAAATTTTTTTCTTTATTGACTGAAAAATGTTTTTACATTCTCATCAGAGAAAGTATTAGTTTTGTGTAAAATTTGCCCCCCGCCCCAGTTTTTGTCAAATGTCCACGTTTTTAGACCCCCTGAATCCAAAAAACAGGTTTTTACGAATGTATTGTCTATGAACACGATAACTTAAAAAAAAATCAATCTATTAGATTGGCCTTTGGTACAACACTTGTTTATTGTCCTAAACTAAATGTTAAGTTCGTTAGCCAGCCATTTTGGGTAAAAATTCAAAATATGGGCACATTTTGAAAATTTTTGACCATTTTTTTTTAAATTCAAAAAATCTCTGTACGGTTATTCATAGCATTCAAAAGGTCAAACAATTGATCTTGATGACTTTTTTCATAAAGTTAAAAATTACCAGAGTTATAGCATTTACAAAATTCCAAAAAACACAAAAATGAACATTTTATGCCAAATATCGCTCGATATGAAAAATAGTCAAGCGAAGAAAAATGTTTCTTTTTGAATGTCCTACAAGATTATCATAACAACTTTTTGAATTGCTTTGAAAAATCAAAAATTCAAATTTTGACAGCATACAAAATAATGAAGAATCCAAAAAATACATTTTTCGGCCAAACTGTGCAAAATACGGTAAAAGATGATAGGAAAAAAATGGTGCATTTAAAAAAGATCTGAAAATTTGTTAATAACCACTTTTTGATAGGATACGTAGTTTTGGCTATTTTTTTACGATTAAAACCAACAACAGAAATATCAACAAATTATTCATGTCAAATAAATCATTTTTACATTTTCATCAGAGAAGGCATTACGTTTGGGTAAAATTTGCCCCCCCCCCACAGTTTTTGTCATTACCACATTTTGAGACCCCCTGAACCGAAAAATAGACTTTTACGAATGAGTCTGCCTGTCGGTCTGTCTGTATGTCTGTGAGCACGATAACTTTTGAAAAAAATCATTCTATCAGATGGCCTCTGGTACACTCTTTTAGTGTCCTAAACTGAAGGTCAAGTTTCTTAGCCAGTTATTTTGGATATAAAATTCAAAAAGTGAGCGCATTTTGAACATTTTTGAGACCACTTCTTTCAAAATTCAAAAAATTTTTGTACGGTTGTTTATAGTATTCATAAAGTTAAACAATTTATCCCGATGACTTTTTTTCATAAAACCAAAAATTGCCTGAGATAAAGTATTTACAAAATACCAAAAATTACACGAAAATGAACCTTTTAATCCAAATAACGGACGATATGAAAAAAGGCAAGAGAAGAAATGTTTGTTTTCTAAATGCTCTACAAGATTATCATAACAACTTTTTTAATTTTCTTGAAAAACCAAAACTTCTAACTTTGAAACCATAGAAAATAATGGAAAATCAAAAAATGACGTTTTTTCGAAGGTTTTCAAATATATAAATGTATTTTCAAAAAAAAAAAAAAAATATATATATATACCCAAGTGCGAAGTCACATACGGCCCAACATTGGCCCATAGTCGGCAAAAATATTGCCGAAGCTCGGCTGCCATTATCGCGCCAATGACGGAATGATAACTATGGCCTGCACTTGGCAGCCAAGTTTTGGCTGCCATTGTCGGCCCAACACTGGGTACCAGTATTGGACCAAACCTGGCAGCCATCGTCGCGCCATTGCCGGATTGATAACTATGGCCTTGACTTGGCAGCCAGGGTTTGGCTGCCATTGTCGGTCCAACACTTGTTACGGTCTGAGGATATGACAAAAAACATATTTAAAAAATAAATATTAATTGATTGCGAGTACTTTGAATATAAATATTAATGGTCCTGTTTAGATTGAATACATATATTTCATTTTGAACATTATATTACAAATAAAATTTCTAACGCTACGGGGTATCGAACCTACATCTATATACCTAAATCTATTGCTTAGCAGTCGGACGTGCTAATCACTTCGCTAAACCGACAAGCTGAAACTCTGTGAAAAAGTCATCCTCATAAGCTGCAATTCATAAAAGTTAAAGAACCAAAACTAAGACTTGGCGAAATAAAGTGCCGATTCTGAGTCAAGCATCGGTGGAGAATCGGCAAATATAAATAGCCAATATAGGCTGCCAGCACTGGCTCAACATTGGGCCGATTTAAATAAAACATGGTTTGCCTAGGTAAAAGTGACACTTGGCCCAGTAATGTGCCATCACTGGGCCAGACTTTGGGTGATCCTCGTAAAACAGGGTTCCCCGTACTAAAAGTGATACTTGGCGCAATAAAGTGCCGATACTGGGCCAAGCATCGGTGGAAGATCGGCAAATATAAATAGCCAATATAGGCTGCAAGCACTGACTCAACACTGGGCCGGTTAAAATGCCGATATTGGTCCAATAAATTTAGCCGACCTTTGGCTGCCAAAATTGGACCAACACTGAGCCGTGTATTCAGCTTCGGCAATTCGCA
>NC_046661.1:52056189-52058649 GCF_010883055.1 Belonocnema kinseyi | reverse complement strand
TTAGAAACGAGCAAATTCAGTTTCTGGAAAAACGATTAAAGTTGCAATAAAATGTTTAACAACAAATTTTTTTAAGGAATTCGCATTTTTCAAACTGGACAATGAAAGTACGTCTGTTTTAATACAAATGTAAGTTATGAGTTATAATAATATAAATTTATGGGAATGATAAAAAGTTTCAGGGATAAACTCGAGTGCAAAGCACGAGATACGTGATGAGAATGTGTTGGTTAAGGCCGAAGGAGCTTTAACAAAAGACAATTCACAATTACCAAATTAATGTAGTCGATGCTTTCACCTTTAGTTTTTAAAAAGTCTATGCACAAAGATTGAGCGCAAAACGCGAGAACCAACAGTCGCTCGCCCTAGGCGCGCTCAAACTTGCGAGCGAAGCAAGTCACGCGCGAAGCGTGCTAGGAGAATGTGCCCGAGAAGCTGGCAGATTTTTTGATTAATATTTCAACTAATTTTGATGAAAATTCATCTTTTTGGTTCGAAAATTTATCTCTTTAATTATAAATTTCATATTTCATGAGAAAAAATTCAACTGTTTTGTTGAAAATTAATCTGTTTATGTTGAGGCTTCAATAGTTTGATTTAAAACTCGTTATGATTACATTCTCATTTATGAGAATGCAATGTAATCGTCCAAATTTTTGATATCTCGTTTTTAACGGATCTTTACGTTTCGGCACTGATAGAATCCGAAAATCATTAAATCCCAGTGGGCACCGGAACGTCCTAAAGACGCCCTTAGAATGTACCTCTATTTCATATGATTTGACGTCTTTAAGACATACTTTGGATCTTTTCATGTCTTTAAAAGGTCCTCAGGATGTCCTTAAGACGTCCGCCGAAAGACGTACACAGGACAAGTGTAGGACTTGTGTGCCCACTGGGATGTCATCGGCATATTTTCTTAAAATTAATTCGACTGTTTATAATTTAAACGTTTTTTGGTTGGAATATAAACTATTCTATTTTTTAATGAGAATTTATCTTTTTTGTAAAAAATTAATCTTTTTTATTTTAAAATTAAAGTTTGTTAAACAATTAAAGCATTAGATTGAGAATTAAATTTTTTGTTGAAAATGTATATTTTCGCGTTCAAAATTTCAATCTCTACCATCAAAAATAAAAACAAAACAAGAAAAATTATAACAATTTAAGTTATTGGGATATTAATGGAAAATAAAAAGTTATTTTTTAAGCAATTGATAACATGGAGATATGAATTTTATTAAAAAATAAAGAAAAATAAATATCCTATGATTTATAACAATCTTCTTCTTTCTTAATGTATTCTATAATTGCAAATAAGTTATATCATTTTACTTTGTTAAACCCCATTGCATTTTCCTTGTCCCAGCCCAGGAAAAAAGAATCCATTGAAAAGACGACTCTGTGAATTGCGTATCTGTTATTTGCAGATTGAGAAAGTTAAAACAGAATCGGTTTGCGACTATGTGAATCGGTCATTTTCTCACGCAGCTACGAATCTGCCATGTACTGCAATGGACATTTCAAGCAAGGTTATTTTGAATCGGTTTCTTTATTTTTGAATGAGACCGATTTTTTGGGGGTTAAGCTGCCATATTTGACACGATGTTTTAAATTGATAAATTATCGAAAGATTAAAAGAAATCATGCGCAGGTCTACTAGATTCCTTTTGCTATTTCAGTTATTAGTCTTTTGCGGCATATAAGTTAGTCAAAAAATTTATAACGACTAAAATTCTTTAAAAAACAAATCGGCGGCAATTTGGAATTCCAGTGAGAGATACGCAATTCAAAAAGCCTTTGAAACCCATTCAACAGAAGTGAATGGATTTTTGTTTCCTGGGATTATTGGCTTCTTGCTTCCCACTTGAGGATATACCTCAAAATACTTGTCCTACTAATGGGCGATCTCACTAGCTTAAAAAATATGCATTTATATTAATTAACTATAAAGTTAATGTATTTTTATTCTAATCAATAAAATAATGCGATAGCCACTTATTATAACGGTTTTTGTACCAAAAATTCAAATTCACCATTTGAAAATTGTGTTCATGCAGGTTAGGTTTTCGTAACTGTCCCAGTAATGGTCAGTTTACCTTAATTATTTTCTTATTTTTTGGATACGAGGGTAGATCAATAAGTCCTTAGAATGAAGTATAAAAACAATTTTTTTTGGGTAAATTTTTTTTTTTATTTTTCAATATAATCTCCTTGGAGCTCTATACACTTGGTCAATCGCTTTTCAAGTTTTTTTAATCCTTCAGAAAAGTGCGTTTTCTGAAGTTCCTCAAAATAAGCACTTACAGAGGCAATGACGTCTTCCTTGTCTGGAAATCTCTGTCCACCGAGCCATTTTTTCGAAATAAGAAAAAGTCACTGGGGGCTAAATCTGGTGAATACGGTGGGTGTTCGACCAATTCGAATTTTAGTTCTTCAATTTTAGCCATTGAAACGAAG
>NC_046661.1:52039273-52056089 GCF_010883055.1 Belonocnema kinseyi | reverse complement strand
CATATATCTAGTCGGGAGTGGTGCTGTCTGAAAACAGATGATTTGGAGCGATTCGCGCGCCATATGTTGGTCATTCTAAGGACTTATTGAACTACCCTCGTATTTCGCAAATAGTGCCTGTTTTACTGTGATATTGAGATCTTAAATTCTAATGTCAAAACCACGAAGTACTACAAGGAGACCGCACGCCTATAGCGGAGATGGTGGAAAAAAGTCCATAATCGCGATCGACTGTCCTCAAATTTTCATTACTTCCCAATTGATAGCGCTACGTGCAGAAACTCTAGGAACTACGAGAAAATGTGATGTAAATTTTGAATCGGTACGAACACAAGCTATTAATGACGTTGTGCAACTGCAAACTGTTTGTGTTTAGTAGAAAAAAATTGTTGTGCAAAGTGCAAGTGCTAAAAACCTACATAATAAGTGATAAAATAATTTCGCGATGTTTTTGTAAGGGCTGAGATTCGGGTAATTGGGCACAGAAAGAGAGAGATATTAGACGCAAAATCCTCAATATCTATACTTGCATTCTATTGTTTTTATATTCCTCCTCTTGTTTTAATGGCATTATTCATATAATTATATAAATTATACAAGCATTATCACTGCATGCGCGACACCAACTGACACTTGACATGACGAAACTTAACCTATAAACACACTCGATACTCCATAGCAGACGACAATTTTTTATTTTCACTAAAGGGGCGCTCTAATCTGGGAAGGCATAAAACTACGAGGACATGCGATCGCGAACTGGCACCAGTCGAAATACATGGCGTGCGGTCTCCTTGTAGTACTTCGTGGTCAAAACTTTTACAGATTATATTTATTTACCCATCTGCCCATATACCTAACATCTCGTAAGCATGTTTTTTTATATTTCAACCTAGAATTGAACACTTTATCGCAGTCGAAAGCTGGACCAGCTCCAGCCCTATCCGATTGGGTGCAAAAGCGCTGGCTAAAGTTTGAAGCCAGCCGTGAACTAATCTGATGGCGGCACTGCTGTGCTTCTTGCTGGCAGATACATGAGGCTATATGACAAATGTAAATAAAAAATTAAGTATTATTGAAAAAAATAAGTTTAAGTGATTTATAGTGCGGGTAGAATAAATCAATTAGTTTATTGGTGCAGATTCATGCAAATTTTCGTATAAATCGAATACCATTGCAACAAAAACGGGATCATAAGATTTAATGTGGTTGGGGCCTATTGATTTTTTTATACTTAACTATAATATTACTCATTATTTTTTTAACTCATTTATCAGATAAATGTATTAAATTACTTTATTTTTATCGATTTCCGGTTGGCGCGCGAATGGTAAATACGCGTTAGGTTTCGGTGTGCGAAAATTTGTCCAAGAAACCGAGGGACATGCAGAGCCGGGAGTCAAAACTTGTTTATTCGATAGCTAAATAAGAGAGTGGACTCGGAGAGTGTTATCAAAAGTTTTATATGAGTGAAAGTAGGGAAATTTGGTACAATAGTTAGACTTTTTCAGAAGAGGTTATGTCAGACTATGCTATATAATACGCCGAGATTAGTTCTCCAGGCTACACCAAGAGGGGGCCAGCGGACATAGCGGAAAGACCAATGAATAAAGACACAGCTGAAATCGGATGACGGAATAACACCACCTGATCAAGCAGCCGCGACTGCGACTCAAGGAAATGAACCAAAAGAAAAGAAACGTGGGAGAAAACCCAAACCTGAGAAACTTAGTGCAGCTAATGCTAAAAGTATAAGCAGTATGGAGAACTTTATAATGAAAAATGTCAAAAGTCAGGTAGTGTCATTTGTGGTGGGAGGAAACGAAGGGGCATTCGAGAGAAGTCATAGAACGACCAGATCGCCAGAGAGATCAAATGATAGCGAACGAAGGCAGAACAAAATGAGAAGGGTAACCGAAAATAGTTCGGCACACAACGAAGAACTGGTAAGTTACGAAAAAAAGGGATGTGTTAGATAAATTGAATTCAGGAACCCAGAAGGAAGTTTTACCCAACGTAAAAGAAAATATAGAAAAAAGAGCAGTATCGCCCTTAGGAAATATGATTCAAGAAATTATGGATGTGAGAATGAGCATGAGAGGAGAACGAGTGAGGAAGCAGAAGTAACGGCCCTTGAGAGAGCGAGGGAGAGGAAAGCAAAATGGTGTCAAGTAAGAAACAGTCTACACAACGAAATAAATGAGTTAGAACAAATGGTTCAGGAGCTTGAGAATTGGGATAGGGAGGAGAGCCTGACAAAAAAATAGTGTAAATAGTGTATAAGAGGAGGAAATGAATAAAACTAATGAAAGAGACGAGAATGAAAACCAACATAAAAAAAATAATTTGACTAAGAACCAGGAGAATAAGGAAATAGAAAGGGATCTTAAGCACCCCGGCTGGTTGGGTATAGGAGAACTAGAGATAGAAAACAGAGAAAGGAAAAATATAAGAAAATGGGTATTAAGAGGATTTTGGGACAGCAGGGGGAGAGGGCTGAAAAGGGAAATCACTCAAACGATTTGGAATTTGACAGGAGTAAGAATACGAATTATGGGACTGAGATTTATTGGAGGAGGGTTGTTGGCAACATTGGATTCCTGGGAATCCAAGAACGAATTAATGAAAAAGAAAAGTGGTTTGAGGGGCACGAGCATCAGAGTGGAGCACGGCTTCACCAATAGGGAGAAAGAAGTCATGAGCTGGATTCAAAATGAAATGGGAAAGGCATGGAAGTTAGGAATGGAAGCCTGGAAAGGCTACATGAGATGCGAAGAACAAGGTTTGAGAGTTTTGGAATGGTAGAATAAAAGGGGATAGAGAGGGAAAATGGACGCACATCTGTGGAGATGGGGGCTCAGTTCTCAATTATATTACAGTATCAGAAAATGAAGGAGTATGTCCAATTAAAACAATGCAGATTGAAACTAGAATTGAATCTGATCATTTACCGGTAGGCTTTAAGCTCGAAACGAATACAAAAAGTAAGAAAAAGTTCTGTGAATTCCGAAATGAAAAAAGTGCAAAGAAAAGGTTAAGGTAGGATGGTCAAAATGGAGAAGACTATGAAACAGAATTTGTTACTCTATGGAAAGAACAAGTAGAGAGCAAAACCTTGGAGAAGAGATGATAAAACTTGTTGAGCTGCACATGGAAAACAGCAGAAAAGGTAGGTTTAACTATAAATGGTACAGGTTTAAATAAAGTAAATAAATTTGATGCAGGATGGTTCGATAAAGAATGTGAGGAACAAAGGGGAGAATTATGGAAAAGCTTGAGAAGCTTTCTGCTGAAAAAGGGAAGAAAGAAAGGATGGCATGGAGGGGGAAAAGACAACTATAAGAAACTAGGTAAAGAAAAAAAGAAGGTAAAGAAGGAAGATAAGTGGGGAAAAGTAGAAACGAGTCGGGACATGGCAAGTTTTTGGAAAGCGGTGGGGCATTTTAGACCAAGGAAAAACGAAGGTGAGGGAGCAGGGTCAAAAACTAAAGATGGATTAAGCATTTTAAAGGATTATTAGGAGCAGATAAGGACATCTCAGATGAGAAGGGAGGGCAAGGGGGAGATACATGGAGGTGACGATAATGGTGGGAAAGAGGGAGTAGAGGAGCTAAACAAGGATATTACCTTTAAGGAATTCGTTAAGAGTGTAAAAAATGGGAAACCACTAGGGGAAGATGGAGTCCCAATTGAGTTTCTGAAAGGATAACCAGAGGTCTGGACGAAAGAATTGCATCAAATACTAAATGGGCTGTGAGTAACGGGAAAAATGATACCAGGTTGGGAAGAAGCGGAAATAATACCGATATTTAAGGGAGGGGATGAGAAAGATATGGGCAATTATGGAGGGGGGGGTCGTTGTTTCGGTACGTGGGCTAAATCGAAGACTATATTTTAAAAAATGTGCTAGTAAAATCGGGAGGACTGTACGGGGTTTGTTAAGGGTTTTCACTAGGGAATCACAGTTTACACAAAAACAATCCGTTTATTAATAATGATAAAGAAAATAAAGTCACCAAAAAATACAAGTGAGAATCAATACGGTGAGCGATGGACGGTCTCGTGCGACCGACGGACTGACTTGCGAAAAAGAGTCAAGCTATAAGGAGCCCATTAATCCCCATTCTCGTATCATAATATAAATTGATAAATATAGATATAATCGCTTGCAGAGTTTTCCTATGTAATTACATTTTCAAATATTACAGACTTCAACAGGGTTGAAGCATAGGGGTGTAGAAGATGGGAAGAAATAGAGAGGGCTCAGAGAAACTTCGTCAAAATGGCTATGGGCCCAGATAGGAATACTCCCGGATACATCTGGAGAATAGAAAAAGCGAATGGGCGAAATATCATAGAAATCGAAGCGAGAAACAGAGTTTACCGATATGTAAGAGAAATTATGGAGATGGGACCTGAAAGGTTATCTAAAGTCTGCTTACAAGAGGAGATAAGAGGAATACA
Source organism: Belonocnema kinseyi (assembly GCF_010883055.1). NCBI lineage: Eukaryota > Metazoa > Arthropoda > Insecta > Hymenoptera > Cynipidae > Belonocnema > Belonocnema kinseyi. Next base: position 52,051,625 of record NC_046661.1, on the reverse strand, counting down.
AAACAAAAATCCCTCAGCATGGGTAGAAAAATTAATAGAGTCAAAGAGGGAAGTAGGAGATGGAGAAAGTTTGAACTGGATTCGAGAGGGAGTGTCGCGAGAGATGATAAGAGAGAATTTAAAAAAAGATTGCAGAACGAAATGAGAGCAGGAAGTAAAAGAAGATTGGGGAAGGATAAAAAAATCTTCTTATTGCAAGTGGTACGGAAAATATAAAAAAAAAGTCGATCTAGAGAGTTATTGGGCAAATAAAGAAATAGGGTACAAGGACAGAGAAGAATGGGCTAGAATGAGGTGTGGGAATGTAGGAAAGGTAGGAAATAAAGGGTTTAAGGATGAAAAGTGCAGACTTTGTAGGGTACATATCGACCTGCAGCAAGGTGCGGGAATTAATTGATACGAGTTTGATTCGGAAGGTAGAAATTTGGTTGGCTGAAGGTAATATCGAGATCCAAGATAAACTTGGTAAAACTCTCGCTGGAGAACCGAGGCTAAGTCTCTGCAGGTATGCGCGGGAGTTTGAGTGAATAGCGCAAGATTTGACTCAGATTAATGAGGAAAATCTGTAATATCCATCGTTAGAGAGCGTTTGTGTGACATGAAGACGGAGCTGGACAGTTCCCATAGTATGTACCTAAAGATTCTATTCTATTTTTCCAAATGTTTATTCCGTATGTTTAACTATTTAGGCCTGGTAATTACGTTATTAAGTATAAAGATATTATCTATGTATTTAAGCTTCTACACTGGTAAGCTGAGGGAATGTAATATGTAAACACCCGGAAAGGGTATACATGTGTGAAATAAATTAAATTGAATACTTTATTTTTATTTATAAGTTTTATTTTTAAAAGGGAAAGGGACATATATAATGCCACATTAATTACGCTTATTAAAGAATATAGATAAAAACTCAAATTCTACAATGTAAAATTGACTCAAATCAGTTTTGAAACTTTTATTTAACATGTAATCAAATTATTTTATTGACAAATGATGAATGGGAATTGTATTTTTAAAGCAATTTAAACATAATTGTTTTTCAGCACTTTCATAGGTTTATTAAAATCGTTGTTTTGAGTTTTTTAAATTAAAACTTACCGCGTAAGGTTCCTTTTTAGTCAAACTCATCATAGTTGTAGCTCTTTTTTCAATTATTGCACATTTTTGTTTCAAAATTGGTTACTGTCTTGATTCACTTAGGTAAAGACTAAGTAAAAGTTTTCTAAGTTTTCGAAAATTCAATTTTCAGGGGAATAAAATGAAGACCTGATTTACATCAAATGTAAAACATGATTTTTTTCATTTTCTCCCTGAGTTATTCATTCGCGAAAATGAACAAAACCTCCAATCTCGAATTTGAAAACGAAATTTTTCATACTTTAGTATGAAACGTTTAAAAAAGGACAACAACAAAAAAATGACCATAAATGAAGCTTATGAAGGTAAGTTTTTATTAAAAATAAAAATAAATATAACGTTTTTACTAAGGATATGGAAGTGCTAAAAATAATTACTTTTTAGTTGCCTTTAAAACTCAAGTTTTATTCATTACATGCCAATAAAGTTAATTTTGCAGTATAAAAACTATCGAATACGTCTGATTAAATTCAATACAATTTGACATTGTAGAACTGAAGTTTTTCTCTATTGTATAATGTATATTTTTTGGATTAGGCCGCAATCGAACGGCAAAATAAAATGAAAGGATACTTATTTAGCCAATAAAATAAATGTGTAACTGAAACGACGATAAATTTTCTAATTTATAAAATTATGATCGTTTATAATATAACATGTTAATGATGAGCGAAAGGGACTTAATACCGAAATTGATAACAATAAAAAATTATGTGATGTAGCGATGAAAATAGATTTCTTAATTTTTGTAAGATATGAGGCTCTAAAAATGTTGAAGCGAACATCTTGTTGGTCCTTAAAAAAAATAATTAAGTAACATTTTCTACGTCTTTTTCGAAAATTTCAAATGAATTATCAGAAAGTAATTATTAAAAAATGGTTATAGAAATAAATAATATTGAAATAATCCTTCCAAAAAGTATAAGATACTCGTAGCTTTTAGGTTTCATCGCACCCATAATCTAAACGAAGCTTGTTTCAAATATTAACATTGCATGCACTTTTGTCTGAATAGTTCAAAATAAAGGAGGAAGGTCTCTAAGGACGGTTTTTGGCCCAATTTAGATTTGGCCTAAAAAAATCGAGAAAAATTCTGCAGTATATACTAACAATAAGAAGTCAATTCCACATTAAACGAACCACCCTCAACCCCCTATTCACCCCAAGCACCCTTTACAAAAATGAAAACTTCACCAATTCTATGAGGTGTTTTTGGGAAAAAACCCAAGAACAAAGATCAAGAAAAATACATATATAGGTTTTTGGGGTTGCTGATTTTGAATCCGATAAAAAAATACAGAAAAATACATGCATAGGTTTTTGGGGTCAAGTTAAAGCCAATTCAAAAGAATTTCTACCACGGTAGAGCTGAAAAAAATGTATTTTTCTGGATTTTTCTATCGGGTTTTCGGCAGTTTGACCTCGAATCTGATATAATGGAGGTCAACGGAGCTCGGATTCAAGATCAGCGTCCCCAAAACCCTATGTATGTATTTTTCTATCAGACTTTTTGCAGTTTAACCTTCAAATGACCTTGAATCTAATGTGATGGAAGTCAACGGACCTTGGATTCGAAATCGGCGACCCCAAAAACCTATATATGTATTTTTCTTGATTTTCGTTCTTGGGGTTTTTTCCCAAAAACACTGCATAGAATTGGTGAAGTTTTCATTTTTGTAAAGGGTGCTTGGGATTAATAGGGGGAATGAGGTTGGTCCGTTTAATGTGGAACTGACTTCTTATTATTAGTAGATACTGTAGGAATTTTTTCGAAGTTTTTGGGCCAAATCTAAATTGGTCCAAAAACCGTCCTTAGAGATCCTCCTCCTTTTATACTTTCCTCTACTTTTTGCGCTAAGTATTTTATTATTTTAATAATATTAATTTCTATCACTATTTTCCATAATTTTTACTATATTAGCGAAAAAATTATAGGAAGATCATTACACTTATAGGCTTTTAACGTTTTTCCTATAATAATTTTTCATGGAGGGTAACATTAACACTATATTTCTCATTAAATGTAAAAAAATACGACTGCCTCAGGTATTGCTTTAATCAATCATCTCATAATCAACTGAGATGCCTTCAGAAAACTCAAATCCATAATTGTGTATTTGTTTTTTACATTTCATATTTATTACATAATAATCATCTATCGTTGCTTTTTTTTAAGAAATGTATAAGTTAATTGAAAGTCCGTTATTTTGCCAGCAATTCATTTTTAACTATTATTTATTTTCCTATTTTCCATGTCTTATTAATACCACACTTTACATTTATTTTACATTTTTATGAAGGATCTTAAATACTTATTCCAAACTTCTTTTGGGACATGCATACTGGCTTAGGCATTATTTCATCATACTATTTTTGAAAGTCTTAATAGATTTTGCATACTTAAAATAATGTTGATATATAAGCGAATATATATTATAAAAATGTCAGGCCCTTTGTTGCCCATAAAATATTCTTTGATTAATTATTTCATTATTTTTTTCTTATAATTAATGCATTTGGCAGCAAGAAGCGTAGCAGCGCCACTAGCGGATTAGTTCACTACTGGCATCACACTTTAACCGGAGCTCCTATGCAAAATTCGGGTTGGTCGGATAGGGATGGCCAGCTCCAATGTTAGGTTAGTGCTACTTTAAGATTGTCAACTTTCACGTCAATTTTCTCGAACCTGGATAAATGAAAACTGAATGAATGTGAAACCTGGACTTTTATTTCATCTTTTCCGTTCTGTTAATTAAAAAAACACGTTCGTTCTGAAACACAGCTACGATCAAAATCGCTGATCAATCTCTATAGCAATCACCCCAGGCGGAAAGCTCCACAAAGTCACCATGTGAAAATTAGAATAAATTAAGTTGCTAAAATTTAAAAACCCGCAAAACGTTTGAACAAGCAATTTTTAAATGATCTGAAAAATTATTCTCAAAATTATTTATTTTTTCTCTTAAAAATAAAATTTGAATATAATCTTTTCATAAATTTTTATTTGATCTATATTTATATATTACTTTAAATACTACTTGAATTATTGCCCTTTTCATTAATTTCACAATTTATTTAAGAATAAACTTTGGAATCTTTTGCAGTCTTTCGTGCCGTCCTCGCAGTCCCCACCATCTTTAGCAATTGCATTGACAGATTTCTGAGAGCATAGCCCCTCGCTAGTCACCATTTTTTGCTAAGAAACATAACTATAACTAGTTACTCAAAAAAGTAACTTACTCAATACTGGTTACGTCACTGCCTTAAGGATGAAAAAAGGCCACTCGAAAAAAACAGAGCTGTTAAAGGCGTGGAAGAAAATTGTGCTCTAGGGTCCTCACCATTATCAAGGTAATGTTCAAAGAAAGTTCATTGATAAGACTCAAGGACGTGGCTCCGGTATATTTACGAAATAACTCTGGATCGGTCACTCCTTCTACAGAGGTAGAGGATTTTAATCATTACACTATCTTAGAATTTCTAGTTGGCACTGAGCTGGAGATTTGCAAACGAGGCAAAAATACAATGTTTTGAAGTAAGAACGAGAAGGAGGTTCTCAATCTGACTATGAAATCTGTAGTTTCGTAGTTCAGAAATCATCTTAATACAGAGTAGTTGCACGGTAGGATCAGATTTTACAACAAGGTATAACAAGAATGAGGTGTTGGAACACTACGGATTTCCTGCGATGAAAAGTGCCTGAGTCACCACCTGGAGGTCCTCTTCCCGGGGTACCAAGGCATTTATCCGGCCGAGGAAGAGGAGGATCGGTCAGGCCCATATATTCGGGAGTGATTCTGGATAGGGAGCTGAACTTGACGGAACATCTAGAAGCACAGTACAGAAGGTTTGTTATAACTATCTGGACTTTACAGTAGGGCCTTTAAGAGGACACTGGAACAGCAGCGAAGGATGATCTCTTCTGTTCTTGGCCTACTCCCCTGTAATTAAATATAGATTTCTATACGGTCCAGAATAGAGAATTAAGAAAATAGCTATTTATTCTCTTCTTTCTATCAATGACGAGCTCTGGTTGTTGCATGTTCAGTAGGACTCCGGGCGCTCTATGAAAGCACTATTCTGTAAGGAACTCATGCATATTGCAGCTATACGACGGGATGGCGGGCGGCTCGCCCAGCTAACATGTAACCATCTTGAAAGGTTCCTGAGTGATCACATCTAATGAGAGAAATTGTTACTTGAATGTTAGTTTCCTAGCAGGCAACGGTATAATTGTCGTACTGTACTAGCGAGGCTTGTTTATATTAATTCCCTGCCAGACTAGTAACATAATAATAACAGCTGACATCGACTTTACTGGACGAAAAACTTCGTGCGGATGTACAAAGAATGAGCATTCATTGGCTCTGTGATTTCCCGCACAATTTAAAAGTGCAAGCTTAAATAGCTTTGATTGAAAAAAAAAATATTTTTTTAAGCTTTTTAAAGTTTTTTTTATAGATGGCTTATAATGTGCTCTAAACTCTATTTGAATATAAAATGGGATCTCCCTTAGTTTTCGAGAAATAATGAAAAACGTGGAGTTCGGACTCACGAGTGCTGGGCACGCCATGTCATGGCATACGGTCTTAAATATTTGTCAAAAACTAAGAGAGGTCTTATTTTTCCAGTTATAGAGTTTCTAGAGGAAATTGTAAGCTACACATTTAAAAAATATAGGAAAATAAAAAAAGGGTTTTTAAATTTGATTGTGAAAAATGCAAAAAGTTAATTTTCCGAAAGTATTTTTTTAAAACTGCGGTTCGTTATGAGTAATTAAAAAAATACATCTTATTATGAATGAAATCAACAAAGTTGTGATAGTTCAAAGAAAGGACCAAAATTTTCTTTTTTGAATATTTTTCATGTTTTGCGCCTTTTTTAAAAATTATTTTAGAGCTTTCTGTCAAAGCTTAAGAGAAATTACTAATAATAGACGAAATGCATAAGATTGATGATTACATGGAATTTCTCTTTTACATCGCTTAATTGTTTTACAGTTTGTAAGTATTCCCTTCATCGTTGGCTTATTTTTTGTATAAAATGTTATAAGAACAGTGAACCCTACAGTGAATGCTGGTTTTGGGACTGACCTTGGACCTAACTCCCCAGACAAAGGTCCACTCCACAATTTCCACTTCAGCCTCCGAAGTTGCAATCGTTGACGTGCATATGCTTTTTGTATAACAGTATTTATTTTTTCAAATGTGGAAATACCCATCTTAACGTAATGTGAATAGAGAATCTTTGGAAAATGCTGCATTTTAATAAAATCGTCACTCATAGCAAACAATATTTTGAACTTCTGAGGACTTTCTACTGATAATAATAAAACAATTTAAAAATTCACAAATCTATAAGAAATCAAAAACGTGCTTTTCAAATTATTTTTTTCAAACTGATTTAAAAAATGAAAAGTAAAAGCCGATAAGCGGTTGGCATAACAAGTTTTCATTCAATGTATTCCTTTTATATATTTTTTCTAACTTTTTTTGAAGACGCTTTGGCATTGTCCAATAAATTTCAACTTCATTTCAAGCATAAAAACTTTCTATCATTTAGAATCTGTCATCACATGAGAAGGTTTTTCTGGATAAAATACGTATTATACAGGGTGATCCATTTTAGTCTATGTATAGATCCAAATATCTTCTAAACTACCCGATCTACAAAAAAACAGTTCAGACAATGAAAACCCCTAGTTTTCACTGCGGATTTGGATAGAGCGGAAAATTTTACGTCAAAAATGTAATATGGAAATGTTGTTCTTGGCACCTTGGAGAGGTCAAAAATCAATGTAAAATGTCCAAAAACGATCAGATGTCCTTTTTCTGAATTATCGTGGTTTTCTGGATAAAGCACACGTTTAAAATTCTTTAAAGAAAGTCGACAAAATGTAAAAGTTTAAACCACCTCGACCACCATATTGAAACAACATAATTCAGAAAAGAGCATCTGATCGTTTTTTTGATATTTTAACTCGATGCTTTATCTCTCCAAGGTCCCAAAAACAAGATTTTCATCACACATTTTTGACGCAAAATTATCCGCTCTATTCAAACCCGCAGTCCAAAATAGAGGTTCCCATTTTTTTATTCGTCTTAACCTTAAAATGTCCTTGAAAATTGACCTCAAGGACAACATCAATGGTACAGTGAAATGGCCCCCTATGTCCTGATCAACTTCTGTCTAATCGGTTTTTTTGTAGATAGGGTAGTTTGGAAGAACTTTGGATCAATATATTAAAATGGGTCACTTTGTATATGGATATGTACTATAGAAAAATTTGGAAGGCAGATTTATAATTTAAACACAATATCAATAATTGAATTAATTTTGTATAACAAGAGTTCATTTGAATAAAAATATTTTACTTAATTATTTGAAATTTAATATTTATATACATTTTGGTTCTAAACCCTAATGTAATTTCTTTGTCATAAGAGTTCAGGTAAAAATCTCGGTATTTCTTTTATAAAAGATTTGTTAACATATTATTTTAATTTCCTGGAAATTATTTATCACTTAATTATGTCCCTTTCTAACATTTTCTCAAGAGCATTAATAGTTATAATTCCGAAACGCCGTGTATTTTGAGGTTAAGATATCACGTTGCGTTTCCAAACTTCACTTCGTTACAAGCATGTGATTAGAATGGCGGGATAATATTACCTGCTCCGCTTGTAATGCGTTACTACTTTAAGCGTGAAATATATTGTCACGGAGTGACCACCACGGAAGTCACCAGTGGCTGTTTTTCTGAATCTTGTTACAACCATGTGACTATACAGATTAGCCACTGTGTTAGCTGGGCGGGAGATGGTTCGACTGATAAACTATTCATACAAATTCAATGCAGAGTTTAATGATGCGGCAATATAAAAAGAACAGACAAAGATAATTTAAATGAATACAGGTGCAAGTTCTGAGACAGTTAGTGAACTTCGAAAGCTCGAAAATGTTCTTAATTGTGCTGGGAACAACTGCGCCCTCAGCAGCCTGTTTTTTTAGAGGAAGCGAGAACGCATTTACACACTTAGTGTAAGAGTCGACCTGAAAAAAGGCAATACCCACTAAACTCACCTCCTCTTCCTACCCAAACAGAACTCCGGAAATGCTTATTGCATTACTTCGAAACCCTAGGTTATTGGCCAGTAAGCCGTGCCCCGGCTTCCAACTTATATTGCCCACTTAGCATTTTTCTCACTTTTTACCCAATCAAGATGCATGCATCGTCATCAGGATTACGGTAATAATGCACATCGGACTTGTCGACTTTCGGCATTGACTGAGTGTACTTTATTAGCTTGCGCGTTCCCGAGGCTCCTTCAACGAGGCTGTCTCCCTGAACGTCAAGCACCTCATCGTCCCCGGCTGATGGTCTATTGTGAGCTTTTCTTCTTTTGCAGCGCAGAGGTAGCACTGTGGCCTGCTTATCATGCTGCAGCTCTATGACCCTTTTTTCCGCATCTCCAACAGGCGCGTATACGATCTGGGCCCTAGCAATTCGCTGCCTTGTGGCCAAAGCCTAGGCAGCACTGGCACCGTATCGATTCCGTCTTTTTACGCGCTAAACAGGACACCCAACCAACCTTCAGGTGTACGGTGCGCACCCATTTCGTCGCCAGTTCTTCTGTCAGCTCCACGAAAGCCTTCAGATTGACTCTGAGGGTTCTATTCTTGAGGTTGATCCTTACTTCCTAACAGGTTTGCCGAAGTGGGTTCTAATGGCAGCTCGAGCTTCTTCAGCGCCGAGGTCCAAGACCTCGACCCCGGTTTAAGGGACGAGCTCACGCACGTAATCTGCATCACCAATAGCCTCCTCCTTAATGGTAGCCGACAGCTGAGCTCTGCTTTTCGTTTCTCGTTAGCCTGGCCCCCTTAATTTGTACGCCACGGGCGTCAGGCTTCACCTTCTGATTGAGGTCCTTGAGGACCTCCGCGTAAATCAAGACTTTCGGCCGGGTAGATGAGAACCGCCTCGTCTCTGCTTCGTCATAGTTTGAATGCAGGCTTTCTTTCTTCGTCCTCGCCTTTTGGAGTAGAGTCGAGGTCGCGGCCGCTGAAGCGCCTCGGATCCTCGGTTTCTTCTTCTTTGGCTTGAAAGAACTCACTTCAATGGGACTCAGAGTGGACTCCCTCTAACACTTCCCAGAACGAAGAACGAGGGCTTCCACAGAATCTTCTATCTGCGTGCCACTTTGTCTTGTATCCTTTCTAGCCTTAATATTATCCTTTCGGCATATTGCTCTTTTCGGAGCGGTTAATCCAACACGGATTGACACGCACTCAAAACACGATTCGGTCGATCCTGTGGTTAAGTATCATCTCTTTGCCAAAAATTGCGCCTTCTCTATTCCATGCCTGATTTTCAGGTACATATTTTTCTGCTTCAGGGAAAAATCTCCCATTTCATTCAACACGCCCTTCAACTCATCAACGAGTTCTCAGGACTATTTAAATTTTAGGTGCACTCTAGCTATGTCAGTTCTGGTAACCGAAATTTCACTTTCATCAAGCACCGCATATACGTCCAAAGGACCACCTAACTCCTCACACACGCTCTAGGAGGCGACCTGATATTCTAGAGGTACCGTTTGGAATACCACATCCTGATGCCATTCAGTCCTCGGCACGGTAGTTAACGCCTTGACTTGGGAATTTTTCCTTCGGTACCACGGCTGAACCACTGCCCGCGACTGCTAATTAAGTTGTGTAACCGTATTCAGCAGACACACTCGGTACAGGACCGTAACACGCGGAGGCGCCCGGTAGCCTAATCAAAGACGCCAGACCCCTCAACAACATATAACCTTTCTATTTGCATGTACCAAAATATAACCTTGTCATTTGCTATTTAATCACATCGAATTCGTAACATCACAAACATTATATTGTATTTTACAATGATGGTCAAAAAATAATTTTGCTAATACGTTACACTGAATTTATGGAATTCATTTCAATATTAGAATTCTCACATATCTTTATTGTCGAATGGTTAAACAAAAGCAGGCCTACGTTCACCGCTATCAGATATCTCGAGCACCCGAGAAGCTTTTTTTAAAGTTTTGATGGCTTAAATGATAGACAAAATTTCAAAGCTTGCACTCCCTATATTTCAGATTTTTCGAAAACTTTCCTAGGTGATAATAAGAATTAAAGACAAGGTAGAAAGCTCGAAAAACTCTTGATTTAAAGAAAGTTTTCTCACGTGATACATCCTTTTCAAAGTAAAAAATATCTAGCCCTTATTCCTGATCAAGGAACCGTGTTTCAAAGTCACCAATGATTTTTAGTATCTCCGACGAGATTATTTCTAAGAAAATTAAATTAGGGACATTCAGGGAAAATTCGTGTCGCTAAAACTGTAAGATGCTAAGATGCTACCTCGCTTTTATGACCAAAATGATTTAATAATAACTTTTAGCGTCAAAATGCTGAAAGAGTAATGTATTGTAATCTTGAAAACAATTGAATTTTTTTCAAAATACATGCATGCAAATCAGTCACTTCTTCTGAATGTTTATCACATTCATGGCATCTCTTTCTACTCTCTTATATTCGAGTGAGACAAGAATATGATTCAAAAAGCTTTTTTACACCTTCCGTTAATCGGTCGTCGGCCGACCAACATATCGAAATATCCATTCACACTTTCGGAAAATTCAGTAATATTTTAGTTATCTTCTGAAACTCACAGAAACATTACTAAAATATTACTAGGTTTCACTGAATTTTCTGGAGGTGTGAATGTATATTTCGATATGTTTCTCGGTCGACGACCAATTTACGGAAGGTGTAAAAGAGCCTTAACTAACGGCTTCAGGCTGCTTCATACGGGATAGTTGAAAACAATGAACATCAGAATGACTGACGGTAACCTTAACCCTTTGTCACTACTCTCACTAATCAATAAAAATACGCAGGTATATAATTTTTAATTCAAACATAAATATGTAATTTCAATTGTTGAAGCTAATGAATTAATGGAAAATTATAAAAATGCTATTTGAAATCTTTTTCTTTTCAGGGGGCCTCGCCCCCGAATACCCACGCAGGTTCCGCCTCTCTATCCAGTCGGCGTTTCACCTTGGCCCCATCTAGGCTTCGCCCCTAAACCCCGTCGCAAATTTAAAGCACTATTATCCAGCATTAATTTTTTTAAGGATTCAATCGAGTGTCCATGCACCTTTCATGCAGGAGCGTAGCGTGGGGTTGCCCCCTCCCCCTCAAATGGTCTTGCCGAGTCGGAATTTTCGGGTAATTTGACTATAAAGTCGGCTAATCGACAAAAAATTTTTACTTACAAGTTCATTTTCTTGAAAAATAACTGCAACTCTAAACGATTGATACAATGATACATACACTTCTATAATGTGTATATACAATAAATCTTCAAAATCGAGAAATTCCACTTATTGAGTCGGCATTTATGACAAAACACCCCCTCCCCAACACAATACACTCCCTACGCCCCTGGCAATATGAATGTGCATATATAAATATGAAACAACTTACCGCCTGGGATAGAGCCTCGAGATGAATCGCCTCTATTTTTTTCGACAATTCGGCGTATCTCGTCTGGAACCAGCCAGAGAAATTTGGTGATCTAAAGAAGCGACGATAGAGACCGACCCAGTCGCCTTTTACTCCGCTCGTTAGTTGCGGACCCGAACTGCTCAACGTGGCAAGAAATTCGTCCATATTGAACAAGTGAGGTATCGGAGTCGCCTGCAATTTAAAACTTATACTTAGTTTGTCACAGTGTTCAGGCTTATTTAGGCTCTTATAAGCTATGAAAAAGCTAATTACATAAAAATATGTTGAATACAATTTTACCTTGAAGGGTGATATGTTTTTTTGTAACGGCATTAGAGTAGCTATGTATCTCTCGAGAGGAATCATGAAGCTCTCTGTAAGTTCCATTAAATGTTTCCTCAGAAGTACCGTTTGAGCCTCTCCTGGTCTCTTTGTTTGAATTCCTCTATGTAATTTCTTCAAAATTGCCTTATCCTTACGTAAAAATGGCTTGTACTCAGTATAGACTCCAGGCTTAGAATCGAGTATTTTCAGGGTATCAGACTTTTTTATTCTGTGTTTAAAGTTTTCTACAACACGAAAAATAAAATTAAAATTAGGCAATATTCCTAGAATATTTACAGTAATTTTCTTAGTTTCTAGTTATAGAAACGTATGTACAGCGATTATT
>NC_046661.1:52009453-52039173 GCF_010883055.1 Belonocnema kinseyi | reverse complement strand
ATCAAATAAATTGTTTTCCGTACCGTTATACTCAGTGCCGTTAATTCTAACAATATGTGGCCAGTGTTGCAGAGTCTTAGCAAAAAAAGGATTTGTGACACCTAGAATCACAGCTGGTGGGTTCTGCGTGTCTGTCGCATATTCTTTAAATTCAGAATCGTGGATTGTAAAATAAGGCCGATGATCTGCATGATATTTGAGTGGCGTAATCAACCTATTTTAAATAGAAAATAATCATAAAGACACCTTCCAAACGAAGATAATAAATAAGTAAATAAATAATTGTCTTTACTCACGCTGTGAGAGCTTGAACCATTCTTGAGCACATTGTAGGGGAAGATGCCATAACGACAATAGGTTCAGCTAACAAAACAAGTTCCCACAGTAAATGAATATGACTAACAACGACGGCTAAACTTTGAAAAATATTGTCTTCATAGACTGAAGTTAACATGAGAAGTCTGTCCGACTCTTCGCGTGTTGTTTGATTTCCTGTCACGACATCCGATACTGTCAATTTATAATATTGATTAGGGACGTAGGTCTAAAACAACAGAGAGAAACCACATTATTTATTTTGAAAAATTCTAGGTCTGATAAATATTATTAACAAATTGAATAAAATCTACCTGGAATAACACACCCATAAGAGGTAAGTTAATGATTTCACCTGGAACTGGAGCCGGCCAGTCGGCGATTTCATCCACTATCGATTCCATTACGCTTTTACCAGTCTCAAAAAACTTTGGAGCAATCAAAGCAACGATTTCGGTGAATAAATTTACAAACGGAAGCTTTGATATCAATATTATACTCTGGAATTTTTAAAAAGAAAGTTTTAAAATAAAAATATTAAACTAAAGATTATATAAAAATAGCTCGCATTACTATACATGTTCTTTCAAATAAAAATAATTCAGTTTTGAAAGCCTGTTTGAAAAGCTCCAAATTTAAAAACGTATTCATAGTTTTTAGTACTTTTTTGGAATTATGTCATTTTCTGGCTTTCAATTTGAAATTAAACAGTGAAATAGTGAAAATCCCGAACATAGCATTCATCAAAATTAAATTATAGTTTTAAATGTTTTATTCTAACATTTGTTAATTTCATGTACGACACATGTATAGTTTTATAGATTTCAACTTTTCAATTGTCAAGATATATGAATAGAAATCTGTTAAATTGTAATTGTAATGCTTCGAAAGTCTTAAATTTAAAAATCCATGTTGGAAGAATCATAATTCATAATTATACGAAATTCAACATCTAAATTCTACCATTTTAAATTATTTAAAACAATTTTAATCAATTAGTCAATTCTTAAATGATCAAATTAATCAATTTTCAGTATTAAATACTAAGCACTGAAAACATTTATGTCCAAGAACAAAAATTGTTCAATCTTGGTAGCTTTGACAAAAATTCAAATTTACATAAATGTGAACGGGCGGACGGAATGACCCAACATTCGGTGTACTTTGTTTTTATGGATTAAAAATTAAAATGTAATTATGAATATAATAATATAATTGTTTCTATTATTAAGAACTTAATATTTAATTAAGGTTTAATTATAATTCAAACATAAATAAAAAAATATTAATTAAAAATACGGCTAACAACACATTTACGGTTTTAATCTCACTTTTTGGAAATATCCTCTAGGCAGTGTTTTATCTTTCACTTGACGAAAATATACATATCCCCAATAATGGTACGTATCAGATCGTAGGAAAATAGGTGCATTTTTATTATAATTTTTCAAAGCGGTATTCTCCTGCGAATTTTTCCCGCTTTGCCTAATTCTCACATGGTATTGTGTGTCACCCATACAGCCTGAATTTGAATCAGGAAAAGCCAAATAGCAGACATTGGATCTCTCTTGTTCGGCAAGTTTAATATGACTTGGATAAATCGCCTGTGTTTAAAAATAAACTCATTTTATAAAATAATGCATAAGTTCCTAGTCAAATCTATTTAACATAAATATTAATATTCTTTTAATTGAATGCTAATTTAAAGGAGACCACCATATAATAGATAATAAACCTATCGTAGAATATCATCAATTTAAAAAACTCTTGTCAAATAATTAACGTAATTGATAGTCAGGACATTATGATGTGTTAATAAATTAAAATGAATTAGTTTAGCTTTTTTTTATTCTTCCATTAAAGATTATCTACTGCAGGGTGGTCTTCTTTCTATAAAACTTAAAGACCTCAATGGCTTGACCAAGTTCAAGATCGAAGGCAACGACGCAAATGCAGTGGATCCAATTTTTTAAATATTCCCATTTTTTTCTAGAATTGCCATCATCAATTGCGCTTGACTGCTCTCCTTTATTTAATGACGAAGGGGAAGACATGGTAATTCCAATTTTTTTACGGAATTAATCATCGTTTTATAAATGCATCGGTTTCAATCATTTCGGAATTATAGCTTTGATGTACTTAATTTCCATCCTGAAGCCAAAATGAGTATTCTAATTTCTTCGAATATCTATACCAATATTGAATGATGATTTTACAACTTTTATATACATGGTCATTTCTCTTTTTTTTATTATATGAAATATTGAATAAGAGATAATCAGAAAATCATCAGATATCAGAATAAAGATTGTAAATTTAAAGTTAATCTTTAAAACATTTTAAATACATAATTTTTTAATCATTTAAACCAAGGAATATTTAAAATTTTGAAATCGTTATTGAAGTTTATATTTTTGACATATTGAAAAAAAAAATTCAAATGAACTAATTTAATTTATGAATTGTATACATTCAAAATATGTACATAAATTTGAAATAATATAAGCAAACAACTTTACAAGTTTTAAACGGCTATTAACGTTTGTTTATATATATTGCACTTAAATATATTAAACAAAAGCATTAAGAAAATTTTTTTTAATAAACAACTTTGACCAAATCTGTGAAAAGGGTTCAAATTGGCATTATATACTGCTGAAATAAAGAAAAATTTTGAGCATTATTAATCGCATCCGAAATTCACAAATGCATAATTAAAAACAAAATAAAAATATTTTCATATTTAAAGCTTTCCAAAATAATCTTAATAAAAAACTCATCATTTCAAAATACATATATAATTGGACGAACGAAAACGTATAAAAATAACTGAAGAATCAAAATCATTACAAATCGTTATTTAGAATTGATAATACATACTTATAAAATATAATTATATCTCCATACATATAGTATACGCAATTACATTCCTCGAAATTGATAAACAAAATACAGATGTTAAATCAAATCTACTTCACATCATCTCGATGAAAAAAAATTCCAATTCAGTATCGTATACTATAAAATATGGGGAACGTTTGGAAAATTTATAATTGTCACAGAAAAAAATGGCAAAACTATGAAAATGTATTAAATATCCTAATAAACGATTAACGTAACAGCAATTGAGAAAGTTATGATAAAAAAGAATGACCGAAGGACTGTAACACGAAGGGAATGAAATCATCTAAACTCTAATTACCTTAACTGACAATAGTAAAATCCTTGGGAATCAATTTAGGGCGTTTTTAACATAAAAAATTAAAGAAACACGAGAATGGGAACAATGAGAACAATAAAGCGAGAAATGAACTCCAGAAAGTGAGGTTAGTTACTTTACCAGCTGATAGACATAAACTAGAGGTCCTCTAGGGCATAATCCAACAAAGCATGGTCCCGCCAATTCAGAGCTCAAATACGTTCGACTTGGAGTGACCCGACGCCCCCCACCATACTCGCTGGATTGGCGTGAACGGAAGGGGATTATGGGAAGTTGTGTTTACAGTGTATATATGTATATAAAGTCTTACAATTTATTATACTTCGTTTGTCCTACAATATGTCTATGAAAATTCATAAACTATGTTGTTTAACACTTTGCGTTCTGTTTCTGATGTGCCATTCAATGAATTCGATTAAAAAAGAATTATGTTATTCATTTCTAATTTGGAAACAAATCATTAATGTAAATAAAATGATTCCTTTTTCAGAAATCATAAATAGGGCAGAATATGTCAAGTGTTCTCACATAAAATTATTGGGTTGAAACTAGACAAATTTATAATCTTCCTCAATATCACGGGACGTGCCTGGAACGTTCCGTGGGAACCTCCGGAACGTTCCCTGAGCGTGTAAAATGTCCGCCGCTTGGGAACGCTCCAGTAACGTTGATATGGTATTTAGATCATAAACATAGTTCTATCAAATTATATTAATATATTAAATTAATTTCATAATTTATTGAATAATTTAATTTATTCATTTTTACTACATTATAATAAGAACAAATGTGCTAATTTTTATGTTTGGTACGAAGTTTCTGTATATTATTATAAGTAATACATGCATTATTTCTGATTTATAATAATAAAGATCAAATCCTAATCATTAAATTGAATAAATTATTTCACCCAATTTTTAGTGAGGAAATGTAGCGACAAAGCACTAAACAGCCTTTCCTAAATGATTTATATCTTTACCCCAATATACTTTCAAATATGCTTTAAAATTTTAAAAGTAATTCAATAAACATTACATATGAAACTTTTATTCTTTGAATAATCATGAATTATTTCAATTTTGTGATGCTATGCAAGGCAAATTATATTGTATAGTGCAATTTTTTATTTCAACTTTTTATGATCTCATTCGTATTCCCCAGTCGATTTAAATTCGCCGCCCGAACTGGATCCAAGACGGCAGGAAGGTCGGGCGGCCTGGGGTGCCGCCTCATTGGTTGACTTTTTTACTTGCACTATTTGCTATTTTACTTGCGAATTTTGACTTCACACATCAGCTAACTTTACTTTGTTAAAAGTTGAGGGGAAAAACAATGGATCAAATGCATGGAACAAGATTTTATTTATGTAATATCTTTGTAATTAATAATAATTATTATAATTTTATTATTTCATTGAATAGTAATTAAAATATAAAAACTGTTTTTCAAGCACTTATATAGAAAAAATGAGCTTTTACGAAGATATTAGCAAAATAGGACAAAAATGAACTGAATCCCATGCACTTGGTCCCTTCTTTTCCCCTCAGCAATCTACGAAGTGAAGCTAGCTGTTGATTGAAGTGAAAATACCTAATTAGTTTGTCATAACATTAATAGATGGCCTGAAAAAATTGGAATTTTTATTATAAAGATCTACTTGTATTGTACCAGAGATGAGATAAAACTAGTTTTTTTCGTAAATGCTGTGCCAACTTCACGTCGATGAGGAAATAATGTACAATCAGAGACTGGTTTTATCATATGGAATCGTTTGGTGGTCGTTTGGTGATGTTTGGTTAGCAATGTGCCGTTGAAAATTTCATTTTGAAACTTTCACTTTGAAAGTTTCAAAATGCGAAGTTTATGATCAATGAAATTTAAACGAAACTTATAAAATTTATAGAAATTCAACTTCCAGAGTTATGTTGGCACTTCAGAGAATATTGTTTGGGTTGCTAACGGATATGAATTTTTTTATTGTTTGGTTATATATATATAATTATATACGTGCATAAATATATTGATATTTTACACATGCAAGTTAAAAAATCGACCTAAGGCATTGCAGACAAGTCGAAGCCATGATCTGAAAAAATTGAATTGTTTATTTTGTAGAATGTAAATAATAAGAATAAATTTATTTCCCACTTATTTTTTCCTATTTTTAATTTAAATTAGTTTATTAATGGCTGACCTCTTGATACATTGTTTTAGTGCAGGTGA
This sequence comes from Belonocnema kinseyi, assembly GCF_010883055.1. Taxonomy (NCBI): domain Eukaryota; kingdom Metazoa; phylum Arthropoda; class Insecta; order Hymenoptera; family Cynipidae; genus Belonocnema; species Belonocnema kinseyi. The sequence continues at coordinate 52,033,415 of NC_046661.1, read as the reverse complement.
CTGTAATTACAAGAAGCTGCAGTTAGAAAATTAAAATGAAATTATGCCTAAAATATAAGTAAGTTCTATGTACGAAATTGATCAAATGTGTTGAATTGAATTATTCTCAATCGTGATCAAAATTTCATACTTTGGCGCTTCTATTGGTATCTCAGGTATCTGTATTTTAGGTTATGTTAGTTCTGCTTCTGTTTTCTGACTCAGTTTATTTGATATTAAAACAGATTTGAAATTTAAAAAAAATTAAAGTGCAGTTCTTATAATTAAAAAACTTATTTTTAATATACATTAGGCATTTTTCATCTATAATTATTATAAATACTATATAGCTAAAAATGCTAAAGTTTCAAAAGTTTCACTGACTTTAAAACTTTTCATTGAAACTTTCAGTTGAAAGTTTCAAAAAGTATACATTTCTGAAACGGCACATTGCTATGTTTGGTAGCCCACTTTTGACGTTTGGTGGTCAAAATTGAAAAAGTTATCGAATTTTCAAATTTGGGGTGCTAACTTCACGCTAGCACCTCAGTTTTTAATATTTTCAAAATTTTCTTGTGGGAATCGTTTAGTGGTTGATTGGTGGTGTTTGGTAGTCCACTTTTGACGTTTGGTGGTCAAAATTAAAAAAGATATGGAACTTTGAAGAAAATGAGACCAGCACCCCAAAATTTTACTATTTTGAATTTTGTTCGCACCAATCACTCCAAAATCGTTTGGTGGTATTTGGTAGTCCACTTTTATCGTTTAAAAATTCAAAATAATGAAATTATGGTAATTTTCTAATTTTTTAAACAAAATTAAGTGTCAGCGCGCAGATGTTTCCGCGCATGCGGCCGCGCGGCGTACTCGTGTGCTTGTCATTAGCGCGAAAGTTTTAAAACTAAAGAATGCCAGAAGTACGACCGAAGATTTAAAAAAAAAAGAGAAGAAGCGATTAAACGACCAGAGCTGACTATCAAAAGCGTAAAACCAAATTTGAAAAAGCCACAGTCAGTGGACGGATTGAACTCTACTTCTGAGATCAGTTTGGGGGAGATTAACAATAATTTCTCCTTTCTGAATTGGAAATAAGGTCAAGAGGCAGGATTCAACTATTCAAACGCAGATTTTCTTTTCGTAGAAAATCAACACCAACTTTTGCCTGTAAATTCTAATAAAAATGCTTGGAATTAGGATGGCAATTTAGTTTATGTGGAATTTCTTCCTGTTTTTTTTTTTTTTTTGTAACACTTTGCGACTGAAAACTTTTATCCAAGAAGATTGAGATTGAATTGCATTTTTTCTTAGTTTCCTCTTTATTTTTTGAAATTGAAAAATCTTCTTTTTTTTGTTCTAAATATGTAGTAGAAGTTAAGTCCGCAATCCGTTTAAAGCAAAGATTAGCTTTAGCCTAAATTTAAGCGCGGTTAATTTATTTTTAAAATTGCAGTATTATTTGAACGTAAGAAATTACGTAAGAAGTTTATATAATAAGGAATTGATTTTGATACTTTATCAACGTTTTAGGAAGTTTTATATCTTAAAGGTATTGGATCGATGTACTAACTTCAAAATTTAATCTTTTCGTTTTACTTCATAAATTCATAATTATATTTGAAAAATGAGTATCGCCTCAGAGCGAAAAAATATCTAATTATAATATTTATCGATTAAAAATAGGAAATCGAATTTTGAGGTTGCAACATAGATCCAAAACCCTTAATGCAAGGTCGGGTAAGGGGTCAAATTTCCATTTTCGCTTTTACTTTAACTTTAACTTTTTAAGATAACTTATTATAAACATTTAAACATAAAATACTATGTTGATTAATTCCAAAGTTCACAAAAAGAATATGTGATATAGAATTAATATAACATATGTGATATTATTTTTATGGAATACTATATAAAAACAGTTTTTTAATTAAAAAAAGCAATTGTATATTTTAAGAAAAATAAATAAAGTTATATTTGAGTAATTTTTGTACACAATAAAATTTTTTATTATGTGTACCACCATTTAGTTAACATGCGTTGTCTTCCATAATTAAACGATACATTATTTATTAGTTGCCATCTATTTCATACGAGAAGGGCATTACTGGAGAGAATCAAAATATAAAAATATGCGATGATCACTTTACAGTATTCTTAATAAATTAATCAAATACTAGAATATTTCAGTAATGAAAAATTCGATCTTGAAGAAGAGTTCAATTCGTCCACTGACTTTGGCGTTTTCAAATTTGGGTATATGCTCTCGATAGTCAGCTTTGGTCGTTTAATCGCTTCTTTTTTTTCCCCCTACCGAAAAGAATCTTTGAGTATATACTAAAAATTCTTTAGGTCAAAAAAGCTCAGAGAAATTCTCCGCAGGCATTCAGGTAGATATTTTTAAAGGTCCAGGAAGCTCGTTTAAATGGTCTGAAGGCTTTAAAATATCCTTTCCGAAATTGAAATAAGAATACGATCATAAATAACAAGCAGAGAGGCTATCTAAATAGAGTAGCCGACACTCAAGGGTCCTTTGTTAAGCTTTCGCATTGAAATTTAGAAGTAGATTTTTTTTTAATTTCATAGTTAACAGCCTAAAATAGAATAATTCGGAATCTACGGGTTTCGATAACTTCAAATATCTAACTTTTTTTTTTAATGCATAAAATTGGAATTAATAGAACGTTTCTCGTAAATGGAATGAGATACGCCAAAAAAGACAACATTTTTGAATTCAACTAGAAAATTGTATATCAGTATATAAGTTATAATGATAAATAAGTATAATGAGAAAATTCATCAATTAAAAAAAAAGTTTCAATAATTTGAAGAGAAATTTAAAAAGGGAGAGCGGATTAGCCACGACCAACTACTGTAAATAACTCTGCCCGCTCAGTACATGACGAATAAAAAAGGAACATTATATTACCGTCGCACCACTCTTAAAACGACCACTAAAAGGATCTTGAAAAGGATCCATATCTCTCAAACTATCTCCGAGACTATTTTGTTTCAAATCGACTTTGTTTATAGACTCAAATGGGCCAAGCTATTTCGCTAAAGAAAACTCATAGATTTCTTTCGGTAAGGTTTTTTTACTCTTCTTTAATATTCTTTAATTTTTAATCTTCTTCTAATTCTTTAGTTTTAAAACTTTCGCGCCAATGACAAGTACACGAGCACGCCGCGCGGCCGCATGCACGGAAACATCTGTACGCTGACACTTGTAATTTTGTTTAAAAAATTAAAAAATTACCATAATTTCATTATTTTTAATTTTTAAACGATGAAATTGGACTACCAAATACCATCCAACGATTTTGGAGCCATTGGTGCGAACAAAATTCAAAATAGAAAAATTTTGGGGTGCTGGTCATTTTTTTCAAAGTTCCACCCTACCGAAAGAAATCTCTGAGTTTTCTTTAGCGAAATAGCCTGGCCCATTTGAGTCTATAAACAAAGTCGATTTGAAACAAAATAGTCTCGGAGATAGTTTGAGAGATTTGGATTCTTTTCAAGATCCTTTTAGTGGTCGTTTTGAGAGTGATGCGACGGTAATATAATGTTCCTTTTGTATTCGTCACGTACCAGGCGGGCAGAGTTATTTACAGTAGTTGGTCGTGGCTAATCCGCTCTCCCTTTTAAAATTTCTCTTCAAATTATTGACACTTTTTTTTAATTGATGAATTTTCTCATTATACTTATTTATAATTATAACTTATATACTGATATACAAATTTCTAGTTGAATTAAAATTTTTTGTCTTTTTTGGCGTATCTCATTCCATTTACGAGAAACGTTCTATTAATTCAAATTTTAAGCATTAAAAAAAAAGTTAAATATCTGAAGTCATCGAAACGCGTAGATTCCGAATTATTATATTTTAAGCTGTCAACTATGCAATTAAAAAAATCTACTTCTAAATTTTAATCCTAAAGCTTAACAAAGGACCCATGAGCGTCGGCTACTCTATTGAGATAGCCTCTCTGCTTGTTATTTATGATCGTATGCTTATTTCAATTTCGGAAAGGATATTTTAAAGCCTTCAGACCATTTAAACGAGCTTCCTGGACCTTTAAAAATATCTACCTGAGTGCATGCGGAGAATTTCTCTGAGCTTCTTTGTCCTAAAGAACTTTTAGTATATATATATATATATATATATATTCTTTTCGGTAGGGCATACCTTTTTCAATTTTGACCACCAAACGTCAAAAGTGGACTACCAAACACCACCAATCAACCATCAAACGATTTCCGCAAGAAATTTTTAAAAATATTAAAAAGTGAGGTGCTAGCGTGAAGTTAGCACCCCAAATTTGAACATTCGATAACTTTTTTAATTTTGACCACCAAACGTCAAAATTGGGCTACCAAACACCAGCAAACGACCACCAAATGATTCCATATGAAAACTAATTTTTTCCATAGTTGCTATGCCAACTTTACATCGATTATTTTCTCTTCATAATTTATAATAGTCTTTAAGAAACTTCTGTTAACACAAAAAAACATAGAGAAAAAGAAAAAAAAAACAATTGTCATAATATCCGAAAAAAGTTGATTAAAAAACGATAAAAACGTTATGCTGGGTGAAAACAATTTTTTGTCAGTGGTTTTGTTTGTAACAAAAGCGTAAAAGAAACTTGTGTTATCTTTGATAATACCTAACCTGACTTTAGCCTTAACCTTATAGCTTAACATTTGAATAACATAACCTCCAAAAAGAAGTTTTTGAAGGGCAGATTGACGACGCTCTGGAAAACAGAAATCTCGTGTAACATAAATTTGTTATAGTTAACAGGTCTTTCTTTAGTTTGTAGATTATTCTGAGGACTTCTGATTACAGCATACATATAACTATATAAAAAGGTTCGGCCATTCAGCGACGCCGTCAGTCGTGGGTCGTTTGCCGTTTGCGTAGTCGTGTAAGGTTGACGTACTGCCAGTGCTTCGGATTTTCTAATGGATCATTTAATGAGTGCAACAACAGAAGAAAAACTAGCACTTGCTGTCGGAGAATTTAAAAATGCCTTTACTTCATCCATAGTACGTTTTTAAAATTATGAATACAATAAAACTCTTATTTTCCTTATTGAAAAATTTCCATTCTTTGTACACGGCCTCTCTGTACCTTATTTTGACATTCGCATCATATACATTCCATCTTGTGGCTCTTTTTAGAGAATAACAAATTATTTAAATGGAGAGCCTGTTTTCCCTGACATTCTTGGAAATTTTGATTAAAAACTTTTATTTTCCTTCATACGAAACATATAATTATGTACCTCTTTGTTTTTTTATGTAGCCCATCGTATAATTTTTCACGGGTGATAGTTATTATTCCTTTTAAATCTTAGTATACGGTCTTTGCCCGAAGATTAGTTTTTTCTAAAATTGTATATATGTTTAAAAATTCCCAAAACCAAACATTTGTTGTGTCTGAGGTTCATTATCCGTTTTTTAATTCCGTGCACGTAGGCTAATAAATACTTTCGGTCAGCCTAGACCCTTTAGAATTTATTTGTTTCTATAGAAACACTATCGTTTTATGTCCAATTTTTTGTTATTTTCAATGTTGTTTTTCGCTACAAAACAATCTATACACAAATATAATAATTATATTTATCCGAATTAAACCATCCTTTTCTCAATTTTGTTGCGCCGGCAATTAATTTGAAATATAAACAAACTTTGAGGTAAGGAACGAAGTTGATTCAAAAAAATTTAATTCATGATTTATATACTTAAAAACCCGAACAATTTAAAAATTGAAAATATCGTACAGTTTCTCATGAAGGAAATTTATATATACCTAGAAGTTCCAGGAATTTTTTCCAATTTCAGAGCATTTTTTCGTGATCGTGCTTAATTGTTTGTTTAATTGCAATATATATTGAATGACAATGATTCTTTATTTTAAAAGTAGCATTATATTACTGTATTTATTTCTTTTCGGTTTAAAATTAATTTCTTTTCAACTTAAAATCTAACTATTCTACTTTTTGTTGGAAATTTATCATTTTTAAGTTAAAAATTTAAGTACATGCTTCAACTTTCATGTAATTTATTGAAAATTCGTTCTTTTTGGCAGAAAATTAATCTTTTTTGTTCATATTTTTGCTCTAAAGTTCAACAAAATCGTATTTTTTTGTTGAATTCAACTGTTTTTTATAAGAAATTTAAATATTTTTTGCTGAAATATATAGTACTACCGTTTTTGTTTTGAATTCATCCTTTTTTAATGCAAATTTAACAAACTTTATTGAAAAAGTTAAACACTAATGTTAACTTCCCTTTGGTTAACAATTAATTTTTTGTTTGACGGAAAATGTAACTATGATAATTAAAAATTCCATCATTTTATAAATATTTTTTTTTATTTTAGTTGAAAATGCATCTCTGGTTGAACGTTCATTATTTAAACTAAAAATCTATTTATTAAATTTTTGGTTAAAATTCAATTATTTTAGCTTAAAGTACATCATTTTATTTAAAAATTCATCTCATTTGTTACAAAATGTAACAATTTTTTAAATTAGCTGTTTTTTTGTTATTGAAAACTATGTTTCTTTTTCTTTTTTTCTAATTGAAAATGTAACTATTCCAATTTAATATTCCATCATTTTAGTTAAAATTCATCTATGGTTGAAAAATTTCTTTTTTTAAATGCACATTTAATTATTTAATTTTAGGTTGACAATTTATCTTTTTTAGTTAAAAATTGGTGTATTTTATTGAAAACTCGTCTTTTTTTGGAAAAAATTTATCTTTGTTTAAAATTCAACTATTTCAACTGAAGACTCATAATGTCAGTTGAAAATTCATTAGTTTGTTTGAAATTAATTTTTTTTCACTGAAAATTTAACTATTCTATTTTTGGTTGACAGTTTATCTTTTTCAGTTGAAAATTCAACTGCTTGGTTGAAAGGGAGTCTTCTTTAGAAAACTAATTTTTTTAACTGGTAATTTAACTATTCCATTTTTGGTAGAAAACTGATCTTTTTTAGTTTAAAATTCTGCTACTTAGTTGAAAATTTATCTTTTTCACTTAAAAAATCATGTATTTTGTTGAAAAATCGTTTTTTAAAAATAAAATTCAAATATTTGGTTAAAAATTCATCTATCTTGTTGAAAATGCAATATGTTTACTTGAAAAATTAGGAATTTGAGGCAGTTAAATTCAATATAGTCTTGTAACATTGTTTATAATAAACTCGCGAAACTGTGTACACATTCCGAGTCGATTGTGTTAAAAATCCTTTTTCAAGATTTGTGTAGACGCCTTGCAAATAATACTTAAGTTCAAAACCATATTTTTAAAATTATTGTTTCTTATAGTTTAGAAGTTTTTTCTCATATTCTCAATATATAATCGAAGGTATAGGATGAAAAGGCGATAGCGTAATAAAACGTGCACAAGTTTCGTTTTATTGTTAGCATTGTCTTAGTCAATGAGGACATTGTTAATCAGTAGTAACTTGCAAATAAACAAATGCTGAAGAGTGAAATGAACCTACTTCATACGTATCCCATAAAATCCTACATTTTTTAACAAGTTCTGTTTGATATTCTTTAAAATTGCTACTATTGTCATTTTGAAATTCCACTATATTAAGCACTCTAAACTTAAAATATTCCAGTCGAGAACGTTTAGAATGTGAGATATTTAATTTTCAAAAAAAAGCATAATTTAGTTTTGAATTCCTATTTCTAAAACCGTACTTATTTCTTGTTATTTATTACCGGAAATTTTATATTTTCACGACCTTCAATTTGCTCTTTTTGGCAAGCTTACAATTTAAAAATAGTTTTTCGAATACTTCACCGTTAAAAACTTCATGGAGTTGACTAAGAACAAAACTTTTCAGAACAGAAACGAAACTTAGGGCACCTTTGTACATATTTTTGTTTTGTTAGGATATAAAAATTCCCTATAATTTCACCTTTCATTAAAAAAAAAGAACTTGATGGTCATTCTTCTATTAATGCAAAATTAACCAATTTTAAGAGTGATATATTTTTTAAGGACATTTTGTAATTATTTAAACAATTTTCATTTGTTGCAGCAATTTTTTCCCCTGTAAGGCGTGAAAAGTTATTATTTTCTGAGCTCAGTGACAGTCTTACGGGAGTCAAAATAAACATTTATTGGGTGAAAATTATTTCTGGAACATTCTTTAATAGTTGACTATACTTTAGTACAAAAAGAGTTTATATTAAGTACTTCTTTTACTTTTTTTGAAAACTAAGCTTTTCCAATTTAAAATCCAATGTTAATTTCAAAAGCCTGGGACATGGGTTAATGTTAAAAGTCGAATTTTTGGATCACCCTAGTGTCGGCTCCCGCAAGCCGCGACACTTCAAGCACAGCGTGGCGCATGGTCCCACTAAAATGACGATATCGCGTAATCTAGAAGTCAACAGCAATTTTTTTTTTGATTGCAAGAAGAAATTATAAAGAATTTTTAAATCTTAACTAGACAAAAATAAAAAGGGGCCTTATGAGCGAAAAATTTAATTCAAAAATTTTCTGCACAGTTTTTGACAACATTTTAAAAACAAAAAATTTGTATTGTAATATTAAATTGTATGCTTTTCCTGTGATATCCTAAAGTTTAATTAAAATTCGTCTTGCGTTGTTAAAAATATCGATAATTCATACAAATGTGAAACCGAAGTTCAACATGGTATAACTCCAGTAATTTAAAACAATGTTTCAAATCATTTGGGCACGAAATGTCTCCTATATAACAGTATAATTTCGAAAAGTTTTTTAAAAATCGAATGACCACTCCAAAATCCCTATATTTCTTACATATGCTGGCCCTGAGATATATATTTTTTTTAAATAAAAGCTTGATTTTAAGTACATTTAAACTGGAAGACTCAAAGTTGAACACATTCACTATCGAAAGGTTTCAATTTTTTAACCCATTTAAACTATAATTTTTTCTTCGGATTGTTTGCAATAGACAACATTTGAGAAGAAAAATACTTAATTTCAATGCTTTCAAGTGTAAAGATTCTGAATTATGACGTCCTTCGAAATATAATAAATTTGTTGAAATTGCATAGCATTTAAAAAATAAAAATATCCATATTGGAAGGGGGATGGCAGTAAATTGAAAATAGTATCTCTATGATAAATAAAAATTGAACTAATTGGAATTTAGAAAAAAGGAAAGAGGATCACGAATGTGTTCGACGTCACTTTATCGCTGTCACGTGTCGGGTCACTATTAATAATTTATTCATAAGACAATACGTTTGTAACATGAGTGGACTTGTTTTTTCTAACATTATACAATTTTACCAATGAATAAAATCTGTATCAACATTTCAATTTCTAAATTACATGCGGTTTTTCTTCTTACATTGTATAATGGTCGAATATGTTTAACAATACTTTTAATCAATGAGCAAAATACCCGAAGAAAATACCCTAAGATTTTACCTAAAAACTTAAATGAAAGTGAGAGTTTGGTGTATATATCATTGCCCATTTTAATCAGTAGATCCAAATATCTTCTTAAAAAAATCTACAAAAAAACGTTCCAGAAAAAACCAGGAAATAGAGAGCCATTCAACTTTACCATTGATTTTGACCTTGAGGTCAATTTTCAAGGTCAAGACGATTTTTTAAAATGGAAACCCCTATTTTTGACTGCGGATTTGAACAGAGCGAAAAATTTTACTTTAAAAGTGTACTATGGAAATCTTGTTCTTGGGACCTTGGAAAGATAAAAAATCCAGGTCAAATGTCCAAAAACGATCAGATGTCCTTTTCCTAATTTATCGTGGTTTTGTGGATAAAGCAAACGTTTAAGATGCTTTTAAAAAGTCGATAAAATGTAAAAGTGTGAATCACCTTTACCACCTTGTCAGCCTCGGCCTTCAGGTCAATTTTCTAGGTCATTTAAAGGTCAAGACGATAAAAAATATATAAATTACTATTTTAGACTGCGGATTCGTAAAGAGCGCGAAATTGTACGTAAAAATTGGTATTTTAAAATCGTTCATTCAGAGGTTTAGAAAGTCAATTATGCCTTTAACAAGTACAATATAAGTTGCACAAATTTCGAGGACCTTAACTAATTTGACCTGCAAGTTTATTTTCAAGATTTATGAAGGTATACGTAATTTTTTAAATGAAAAAGTTGCAAAAAATGTAAGCACCTTGACCTTACTTTTAGCGTTACTCGGAAGCAATGACGTGGACGTAGTAACTTCTTTTTGCTTTGAGTTTCTTTATTTTCGTGAGCCCCCTTGCCTCTTAATATTTTTGTTGTTGTTTCAATTGCCTACGGAGTAACTGTTCGAAGTTGCCTCCTTTGGCTTGAAGGCACAAATGCAAACGTCTTTCAAAGTTGTCCACAGTTCGAAGCAAAGTCAGATCTTCTCTGGTCGGGAACCGTTAAGCAAAAACAACATTTTTTTACCTATGTTTGCGTTTGTGTCTTCAAGCCAACAGCGGCAACTTCGAACAATTACTCTGTGGGTAATTGAAACAACAACATTCATAGCGAGTGGCAAGGAGAGCACGATAACACTACCCTGCAAATTTAAATTTTTTATACGAATAAGATGTCACCTAGTGTTTCCAAATGGATTTTTCGTGCTGAACACGAATCTGGGTTCAAAAACTTCTCATCACGTCACGTTAAATTATTCGCATGCGCCCTTAGAGCGGGGATGTGTTTTTGTCTAGGGGTGGAGGAAGAAAATGAAATCAGAAAGGATTTTTAGCCAATATTCAAGCAAGGATTTTTAGCCAATATTCAAGCAAATCCGTTTGAATTTAAAAAATCGTCCGCTATATTGGATCCGCTATTTTGAATTTTTGAAATGTAACTACATACCCGTTATCAGCAACGCTTAAAACCCCGAAATTTCAAGCGAATACGATCAAATTTTGAAAAACAGGCCTGCCATATTGGATCCGCAATTTTGAAAAGGCTTGTTTCAGCGTTTAGTTTCTGATAGTAGCGAAGCTTGTAGTACGCTATGGTTCATCTCTATAATTTTTCAAAAATGGCTAAAAACGCCGTTTTTAGGGGTTGCAACCCCTATTTTCTCAGAAACGTGACGTTATAGGAAGTTTTTGAACCCAGATTCGTGTTCAGCACGAAAAATCCATTCAGAAACACTAGGTGCTATCTTATTCGCAAAACTCATGTAGGGCAGTGTAATCAAGCACCCCAAACGTGAGAGGCATGGAGACAAACGATAATGAAGCAGCCAAAAGGAAACAGAACTTATTACAACCACGTCGTTTTTCCGGGCAGCGCTAAAAGTAAGGTGAAGGTCCTTCCATTTTTTGCAACTTTTTCATTTAAAAAAATGACGTAGACCTTCATAAACCTTGAAAATACACTCAAAGGTCTAGTTAGTCAGGTTCGTTGAAATTTGTGCAACTTATCCTGTACTTGTAATTAAAAAAAGCTTCTAAGCGATTTTTAAATAATTGACCTTAATATGACCTTCTAAAGGTCAAAATGAAAGATTTTAAAATACCAATTTTTACGTACAATTTTCCGGTCTTTACGTGTCCGCAGTCTAAAATTGGCATTTCTGTTTTTTTACATCGTTTTGACCCTTAAATGACATTGAAAATTGACCTAAAGGTCGATGCTGACAAGGTGGTCAATGTCGTTTACACTTTTACATTTTATCGACTTTTTTTAAGCTTCTTAAACGTTTTCTTTATCCAGAAAAACACGATAAATCAGAAAAAGGGCATCTGATCGTTTATGGACTTTTGACCTTGATTTTGGACCTTTCCAAGATCCCTAAAACCAGATATCCGCAGTACATTTTTAAAGTAAAATTTTTCGCTCTATATTCAATTCCGCAGTCAGAAATAGAGTTTTCCATTCTAAAATATCGGATTGACCTTGAAATTACCTTGAAAATGGCCCCCTATGTCCTGGTCAACTTTTGTCTGAGCCGTGTTTTTGTAAATGTGGTAGTTTAGAAGATATTTGGATCTATAGATTAAAATGGGTCACCCTATGTGTGTGTGTTACTGTAAATTGAACTGCCATTTGACTGTACCGTTGATTTTGAACTTCAGGTCAATACGATTTTTTAAATGAAACCCCTATTTTTGACTGCGTATTTGAATAGATCCGAAAATTTTTCTTCAAACATGTACTATGAAAATTTTTTTTTGGACCTTTGAGAGGTCAAAAATCAAGGGCACATGTCCAAAAATCCATTGAATTCCGTTACTACCCTTTCAATTTTGGAAATCTTCAAATTTGCTTCAATTCTTTGAATAGTTATGAGTTCTTTTCAGTTATTTTAAATTGATTTAAAATCTATTTAATTTAACTTGAATTTAAATAATTTATCTCAGTAACTCGTTTTCAATTAGTATTCTTATTTAAATTAATTAAATTCACTTGAATTCTTCTAAATTTCTTTTAATTCTTCTGAATTGAACTGAACGCAATTGATTTTTTGATAATTATTTAAATTCCTTTAAATTAAATTAAATTCCTTTTAATTGCCACATATCCATTTGAATTCACTGGCCTGCTTCTGAATTCACTTGGATTCTTTCAATTCTTCTAAATACACTTTACATAAGCTCTACTCGAATTCAATTGATTTTTTTATTCTTTGTGTTCTCTTAAATTTTTTGAATTCAAGAGAATTTAAACGAATCAAAAAAAATATTCAGCTCAAGTGCACGTCGAAATTGCTGCTATTTAATCCATCGCGTTTTTCAAATTTGTAAGTTGGTATAAATATTTTTTCTTTGTTTTTTAGAAGGCGACCACGACTTCTGCGATGGAGGCCCAGGGAAACCTGGGCTTTCTTCACGCCTTTATAGCTTCTCTTTCCGTTATTGTGGTTTCCGAATTAGGGGATAAAACTTTTTTCATCGCTGCGATCATGGCAATGAAGTATCCGAGGCTTACAGTTTTTATTGGAGCCATTGGAGCACTCGCACTTATGACTATTCTTTCAGGTAAATATATTTTATCAAACAATAACAAGAAATTAGTCTAAGCTTTTTGAACGCAATCAGATAACTGTAATCGGTAGATAAATAAAAAACTATTCAAACTGATGGCTTCAAAGAAAGTAGTTTAGATCTTGCCCGTTAAGATCATAAAGTTTCAGTAATGAAAGTTCAATTTTTGACTCTTTTATAATTTTTTAAAATTATCTTTCTCTTTCAAAAAAAGACAGCCTTAAAAGATTTTAACGTGTTATAATTTTATTATTATATCTGTATTTATGTAGACAGTGAATATCAATTTATTTTATTAAAAAATATTCTGTAGTCTAAACCTAATAATTTACTATAATATTTCTTGTCAATATTGAATTCAAATTCAAAGTTCTGCCCAAAAATAACACTTCAAAAACTTGCAATTCTTTGGAAATGTGAATGTCACTTGAAATTGTAAAAAACAAATAAATTGAGAAAAAGTATTCGTCTCGTTTTATTGAATATGTTATGTACAAAATGTATTTCACATAAACTTCAAGTGTCACGTGACTTGTGTTTTAAAAGAGGAAATGCATTAAACTTTGTGCTGCTTATCACTCTTCTATTCTTTAAACTAATTTAGAAGTTTAAATTTTAAACAATTTCAAATTTTTACTCTAATTTGAAAAAAAAATGGTTGCATAAGAGAATTTTATTTGTATCCTTAGTATGTTCCTCTTTGAAAATTACGAAAATCCATGAAGAAAAATGTTAATTAGAAAAAGGACATTTTTTAAACTTAATATTTTATTATTTTGTCCTCAAAGAAATAATTAATGCTCCTTTACAAATGATTTAATAAATTATAATGTATTTTTGAATACCCTTGCCCTTGCACTATTAGTCGGGCGGATAAGATAACAAATTATGAACTTCGTGTTACAAGCGTTTATTTTTTTGTGTATTTGGCATCCCAAGGAATTTTTTTTAAGGTGTTAGGCAATCAAAATAATGGGCTTATCTACTTAGGTACAATTTTAAACAGTTATGTGAATTGTAAAAAAAACAGTTGTAAATACGAATCCCTATTCAATTGATGTGTATACTTTGCGGTGTAGTCCTAAAAAAAAGTGGCCTGGCCGTACTGTTATAGAAACTTTGACTTACGATAAAAACTTGAATAAGCTGGATACGTGATCTCTAACGTAGGAAATTGAATTCTTGAAAATCATGTCGAAATCTTGAAATTGACTGAAAATGTCTGTAAATTTACCAGATAAATTATAAATATTATTGCAAAGTTCTGAGAATTTTATGTTTATTCTTAAGAATTGATTAATATTTATATGAAGCAACAAATATTTACGAAATTTGTAGTATATCTGATTCTGGGATATAAATCTTTCTCGTTAACCAAGTCGATGATCATCAACAGGTCAAAATAAAGAAAGAAAAAATATAATTTTGCAATTTGGTGTTTGAAAGTAAGATAGGATACCAAATAGAAAATTCTGAGAAAACTATTGAAGCAAGTGTTCTTATAAGCTATATTTTCAGGATCTGAAAATATATATTTTTGATTTTTAGAGTAGAGTGGAGGAAAATCGAAGTGAGCTTTACCTAGTTGTCATTCTCAGTTATTTGAAAGTGCTTTTTTTTGTTTTTAATTTATGAAATGCTTCAAAATTTTGAAAATGATCTTTTTGTATAAAAAACATAACATGAAACATAAGTTCAAACATAAGCAAAAGAGGGCAAACAGAATAGGCTTTACACCCATTTGTCATAATCATTTTTCATGAACCACCTTGACTATAACCACGCTTTTTGGCAAAATAAAATTTGCTACTTTACATAATTCTAACATTTATCGATAGGACGAAACCTACATTACTGGGAACTCCAAAAAAGATTTCCTTAGTCTTATCAAAGTTTTTACTTTTTCAAACAAATTGCATAAGCCAGGAATAGAAAAAATCTAGATTTCGAATACCTTATTCTCAAATCACTAATTTCAAAATTAATCCTTTTTTTAATTTCACAGTTTTTACCTGCTTACTGAAAAAGTTCTATTCTAAAAGTTTGCCTCAGTATAATATAAACTTTAAGACCTACTAAAATACGTTGTTTTTGAAAGGGAATAAAAGAACACATATCTTACCCATTTGCTGAAACTTTTTTGGACAGTTATGAGTGTTTGGATTTAAAAAATTGAAAACATAGAGTATCAAAAAATGGTCCAAAGGACCTCTTAACATGCCTATGGGAAAAGTGGTTTCCGTTAATTTGGCTAAATTTTTTATATGTTACGTGTCTTGTCATTCTGAACAAATGTCTCAATGGGCACAAAGCCCAAAACTTAAAGGGTCCCAAGATAAAGGCCCGCCGAAGTCAGTATAATAGGGGTATCGGCTCTAAAAGTTCACTCGGTGATTTTCCTTACTCCGAAGAGTGGTTTCGGTTATTTGACTGAATCTTTGATATTTTACGCGCCTCGGCGTCCTGAACAAATGTATCAATGGGCACAAAGCCCAAAACTCTTAGGGTCCCAAGATAAGGCCGATACCCCCATTATATTGACTCCGGCGGGCCTTATTTTGGGACCCTTTAAGTTTTGGGTTTTGTGCCCATTGAGACATTTGTTCAGAATGACGAGACACGTAACATATAAAAAATTCAACCAAATTAACGGAAACCACTTTTATTTATATTTTTCTTTTTAATTCTGACATAATTTATGATCCAATTTCGTCATCCGTTTGAAAATTATTAAAATGACAAAATGGCGGCGATTTTTTTTATATTCAAAATTAAGTATATAGAGAATATATTCCATGATATGCTGTCCTGTGTCCAAGCGTTGGAGAGAAGAGAGAAATTTTATTTGTCTGAAAAACGACAATTCACATTCTTTGACGAACTGACACAAGATATGAAAAAAGACAAAGAAAAAAGTTGTTTGTTTTCGAGATTTTTGTAAAATATGTATAAAATCCGTAAAGATTCATTTTTTCTTAACAATAGATTTTTATGTTGCGGTGAAAATCCAAAAAAAGAGTATCGATTATTGCAAAAATTCTGACTACAAAGGAAAAAATTTCATGTAAAAGTTGTTATAACCGTTACTTTATGTCCTTTTTGGCTTTTTTTATGACTCCATAAAATTTTATTTAAAAAAATCTTGCAGGATTTTATAAATATTTTCGGAAACATATCGAAAATAATGAGTAATATATTTTTTAGAGAAACAACTTTATTCCTTCAACTTTTTTCGTATCTTATGTCGTTTTGGCAAAAAATGTGAACTTTTTTTCAGACAAAAAGATACTCTCTTCTGATCTAGGCGTGGGCACAGGGCAGAGTATCATGAAATATGGTGGAATTTTGAATAAATTGACTATTTTCAGAAAAAGCGCTTTCATTTTGTCACTTTTGAATTTTTTTAATTTTCCAAGGAATTTCGAGAGTACCATACATTTTAGCAGAACCAGAAAGAAAAAATCCAACATCTATAACACCTATATTACATTAGAGAATATTGTACTTTTAACAAAAAACGGAATATTTTTTAAGAATCTACGTTTTCAATTTAAAAATTAAAATAATCATAACTGTACAAAAAATGGTTTCGACCATTCCCACAGGCATGATTCATTGCAATCAGGAAATTTCAATTCATAATATAATCCATTATCCATTGCGATAAATATATTTTCACAACATACCCCTGACAGAAAGTGGGTTCCTTACTGTCTTAAAATCAAATTCCTAATAATGTATAATATGTATAATGTATAATAATGTATATAATAAATTTTGTAAATAACAATTTTTTATGCTTTAATGACTGATTAGATAAACTTTAAATTATCTTAAATTAATGTTTAGGGACTCATAGAATACAACTATTTTTTTCATTATTCCATTTATTTGTTATAAACAAATTTTATGAACAAATTAGCAAATAGTCTTATTATCGGTTAAAAAAATTCTGTTTGCTAAAAGTGCTTAATATTAAAGTAGGAATGACATTAAATTACGAAACTAATTGAAAAGTTTATGATAAGCATTGTTATAAACAATTCTTGTGGCGAAATAGTAAAATTTTATCAAATTACAATTTCCTTCAATCGCCAGAGCGACTTCAGGCATTCCTTAAAATAATAAATATTTATTAATATTTGATCAGATATAACAATTTTAATTTTTTATAAACAAATTAAAAATTTTGGCCCTTTCGCATGGAATTTTGTTTTTGCACTGGAAATGTTTTAAGTTATTGGACGAGTGACTGCTATTCACCAAAATATTTAATAAATTAACAATAACTGTAGTTATAAATAATTCTCGTGACAAAATATTCAAATTGAAGGTTTTATCAAATTTTAATTTTATTTAATCGCTAGAATAGCTACGGATATTCCTAAAAATGTATCTTTGATAATATTTAGTAAAATATAAAAACTTAAATGTTTATAAGCAAAATAGATAAACAAATTCCAAATGTTGGCATTTTCACTTGGAAATAACCCAACAATAACCCAATAACCCAACGATTTGGTAGGCAACCCCCCAATTTTGCAAAGATTCAAAGCAGAAAACGGGATTGGTAATGAATGCAGGAAAACAAGTACTTTATGGACACTTACAGTCATGTAATGTGCAGAATATAAGAATATCTGTTACTGCTTCGGGAATTTGAATATCTGTCAAATGTACATACCAAGGATCCTTATCTCCTTCTTCAAAGATACTATGCAAATTTAAATTTTGCTCTTTAGTATTATTTTGTTGATTGATCAGAATAGAAAGTTTGTTCTCATGTTTTTTATCATTGTTTAAAAATTTTTCATTAAGAAAAATCTGATGTTTCAAAAGATCAATAATTTTATCGTGTTGTAAACATGTCTCTAATTCACTTCTGATTCTGGAAATTTTTTACTTCAAAAAGTTAACATGATTTGAAACATCTTTAATCAGTAAATTTAGTAGTGAGAGTTTAAAATTGTTTAAAAAAAGTTCAAATTTTCTATTGCAAAAATTACTGTGAAAGGTGAAATCTCGAAATTTGTTATCCAACAAAAATATTTTCTCAGGTAAAACATCATTTCTTCTACAATCAATTGAAAAATTCTTTTAAAGGATACTGCCTCTTAATTTTTTATTGATATCACATGATAATTTAACTTTTTTGAAGGCCTCAGGACCATATGCAGCTTTGATCTGATTAAAAAATATAATGTTAAAAAAACAATAGAAGGGAGCAGGGGTAGAAATGACCTCCAATCGAAGTCAGCTAAATTAAAATTTAAAAAATTTAAATGAGATTAAAATATAATTTAAAATCCTATTTAACGTGTAATCATCGAGTTAATGTGCAGAAATCCTGAAAATAAAACCAAGAATCCATCGACCAAATTTGGACATCCACCAGAAAATGTTTCTATTGAAATTTGAAAATAACAAATAAAGAAAAACACCTTTTTCCTCTAAAAAAGAAAAGAAAAGAATTTTTCTCCTGTGACAAAAAAATAAAAAAGAGGAAAACAAATGAAAATGCAACCAACCAAATTCCCTTCCTTCTCTTTTTTTCTTTCTTTCGTATTTTTTATGTCGTACCGTGTACCACGGGTATAAACTTACGTACAGTTTTGCGGTTTCCATAGTATATATTTCAAATGTTTCCTCTTTCTGTACTCGTTAATTTATGCAGAATGTATGCAAATCTTTTTACTAACTTCAAGTCTATCCCTGTGATTTCTGCTGTTAATTCCGGGTCAGTAAAAAACTTTCTTGCGGTTTTGCCATCATTGGATGTATGCCTGAGCCTTTTTTACTGCATCTATTACTAATTCTGTCTTCTGATGAAAAGCTTTTCAAATGCAAGTCTTCGCCTTCTTTTGCAAATCTTTATACACATCCGTATCTGACTCGCCATTTCTTAAAATCGAGTCGATAGGCTATATGCAAAAGATTGTCTATAAAGTGATTCCTAGCATGTAGTGTTGACAATGCATAATCATATGACTTGATATCTATAATTTTGCCTTTGACTCTGTCTAACTCATTCATCTCTCTAGGTGTAGCTTGACAAAGGTAGCAAGTCATAGATGATAAAGTTTCAGAAAGAGCCTGACAAACTTTTTGGTCCAGCATCGTCAACTTCATATCATGTTTTATCACAAAAGTACCGAAATCGTTCTTTATTATTGTAGGCTTCATTTTATCGACTTCTTTTTGAAGTGATGCTATTACTGAATTTGTTTTTTTCTGGGGTTTATTTTGCGAATTCATATACTATTGGCCTGCAAAATGATGTTGACAATGGATTAGGATTTCGCCCCACTACAGAATTTACCGAATCCTCTAAGTCGCAGTGGTACCATTGAAACCGTGAAGATACTATTATCCACCATAACTGAATCATCTTTATTTTTCTTGTACGTTCTTTGACTTAAAGAACGATCACAACCATATTTCACAATTAACTTCAAATTTTGAGGTTTCCTTGTATCCGTAAATGGAAGAGAAATATCACGACCTTTAAAAATCCGAAATATCGTATGATCTAATAAAGATTTTAATCCGATTGTTAAATCCTCTTCCGTTACTTTAATCAAATGTGGATAACATTCTTTTTTAGCTTTTGCAAAATTGTCGCATGCTGGGTAAATGTCAGCATTTCTATTTTTTGCCTGCATGTGGATTATGGCCACTGATTTTTGGACAAATCAGCTTCTTATATTAACGCCAAAGCTTCTTCTGATGTGTAAGGAATCAGAAAATCATTCATATTTTCATTTTCATCGGAAGGTAAAATTAAATTCATGGATTCTGATACTTTCTTCCTATCAGATACCCAGGTGCGAATTGACCGTCGGCCCACGGTCGGGCCAATCGTCGGACGGTCAGTCCAACTTTGTGCGCCACTGGTCGGGCCAACCAGCTAAATGATAACGGTCAACCGCCTTTGATTTCTCCACGTCGGGCCAAGATTTGGTCCCATATATGGGCCATCCAGTAAGATGACGCCGGCCTAACCTTCGACAAAAATTAATTTTAAAGAAAGTTATTTTAAAAATTATTATTATATAATCTTTACTTTTCACCATTGCTAAATACATAATTCACACACACGGTTACTTACACTTTTAATCTCACGCTTTAAAAAATCTTACTCATCCAGGATTCGAACCCTAACTAAACTAGTGTATTTTACCGCGCACTCTAACCACTCGGCTATTGAAGCACTTGAAGTTTGTTTACAAAAACTGTGTGTTGTATATTTTTCATAGATTAATTTCGAAAGAGGGTTGACAAATTGGGAAGCTATACTTTGAAAATATTCAGTGTTCGATGCTTTTTTAGAATTTTAAAAATTTGCAGGTTTTAAAATTAACTTTATTATATATTAAAATAGATACATTTTGAATATGCAGCACTGTTCAATTAATAATTCTGAATGTTTCAATTCGATTTTTTAAATTATCATATTGTGTCACAAATTAACAAAGTTTTTTTCATTTTTGTTGATTTAAAACTAAAGTTGATAATTTAAAAGATATCTAAAAAAATAAATATTTACCCTTAAACGTTTCTATTTTTGTTTAAGAATTTTTAACGGTTTATTTTGAATATTTATATATTTATACGAGTAACACACCAATCCCACCTCCCAATAATACGAGCAGATCAACTGCGGCCGAAAGCAAATCTATCGAAATGAAGTAGGTTATGTGCACCCAATGTCACGGGCATATATTACGTCGGCGGACAGGCCAACTCTTGACCACAGTTGGGCCGACTGCAGTTTCACGCTCTTTTTGTAACAATGAGCCAGAGTTTATCCGACGGTCTGCTCATACTCGGGCCAATGTTAATCGACCATCGGGTGCATCAAGGTGACTTACGTCAATCCGACTGCTGTATTCAGAGTCGGACCGACCGCATTATTGTGGTCGTAACGACCAATCTGCCACAATTTATCCGATTGTCATACCATAGTTGGGTCATAATCGGGCTGACAGTCGGTTTTTCGCTCGCCGCCGACGTCCGTCGCCAACGTCGGTCCGACCATGGCAACTTGAAAACATCTTAGTCGACCCAACTCTGGTCACCTTAGATCGGTTACCATAGCAGGGCCGACTTTGGGCCGATGGTCATGCTCTGGCATCCGACCGAATTTCGCACCTGGGTAGATTTAGCGAGCGTATAAAAGCCTCTTTTATTTCGATGTCAGTGTATTTTTTCCGTATATCCATTGATTTCCTATGTTTTGTCGAAGTAGAGCAATCTACAAAGTCACCTGAGTCTGGCCTCCTGCATTTGTCATTACTTTAAGGTTAAATTCCACGATGAAATATGTGTTCAACCAACCTGTAAACTTCTTGTCGAAACAATCTTTAATAAATGCTGAACTCTGCCATTTTTTTTACAAGAGAGATAGAATTACTATTTAATTTGTTTTTAACCTTTTCCAATTTTTTATCGTTAAAATTAAATTCTATTTTTAAATACTGCGCCAAATTTTCCGTACCTCCATTGGGATTCGAAATAAAAAAAATCGGATAGGGTCTTTTTGAAAACTTTTGAAGTATCCATTTTGTTTATATGGAAAACCATTTATTGAAAAAATATTAAATCCAACAAATTGTTCTTCAGTTGCCTGAAATCATTTAGTATTTATATTTATTATTAACACAAAATCCCAGATTTAGAAAACGAAACGATAACATGGCTACGGAAAAGAATTCTATTTCGCAATTTTTCATTTGAAGGAACCAGATTTTTTGCTACGTGAAACTGCCGAAATTTGAAATTTGTTATCTCATTTGCTTCTAAATATTCAGATTGTTACATTTTACCAAATATTATCGAAGACATATTATTTTCAGGAATATATGTACCCATTCTGACCATAAACGAAAATATAAATTTGATAAAACATTAAGTTTAAATATTTTGTCATAAAAATTGTTATTAACACTGGTTATTGTAAACTTTTCTAATATTGTTGTGACTAGCAGTCATTCATGTAATAGCTTAAAACATTCTGGCCATGAAAGAAAATATAAATTTGATAAAACATTAAGTTTAAATATTTTGTCACAAGAATTGTTATTAACACTGGTTATTGTAAACTTTTCTAATATTATTGTGACTAGCAGTCATTCGTTTAATAGCTTAAAACATTTCCAGTGCAAAAAAAAAAATGGTTTCCATGCCATTCCTACATTAATATGAATTACTTTTAGGAAACAACAATTTTTACCGATAATAAGACTATATGACAATTTTTCATAAAATTTGTTCATAACAAATGAATGGAATAATAAACAAATTATTTGTATTTTATGATTCCCTAAACATTCATTTAAGACAACATAAAGTTTCCTGATCAGTTATTAAAGCGTAAAAAATTCTTATGTACAAAATTTCAATTTTTCTATACTTCAAGTGGAAAAATGATTAATAAACAAATAGAGGAGACAAAAGTTCGGAGCGTCAAGCTGTTTAGCATTTAATGAACTTTAACTTTTTTGTAAATTCAAAATCGGACCAAAATTGAAGGATCTGAACATTTTCGAACGAAAAAAGTGCATTTTCTCCCACTGTGCGCCAGTCCTCGGCTGCACCACTTTGTATATTGATTAACTAAATCAATTTCTTTTATTGGAACTTTGCTTTATTATAATATTTATTATGAAAAAAATCTGTGCGATGCGCAGCCACATTCTTATTTTTTTTCTTTTTAATGCCATTTTTTACGAATAAAACAAGAACTATGTATGTAGCTTATTAAAAAATAGGCTAATAGTAGATTATGTACCTAGGCAGTAAAGTTGAAATTTAAACGAGGACGCAGAATTTAACGTCCGAGTCGAAGGCGAGGTCGGTAAAACTGCATACAAATATGAAACAACTTTACTGCCGTTGTGCATACGATACTTTATCTGAAATAGGCAGAATAAGAGCTCTGTTTCTGGAAGACGGCGCTTGATTGTACCGCATAAGTACGCGCATGCGATGACATTAGAAGACCGAAATTCACTTCGTTGTTAAACTTATGTTTAAAAAGAATTTTTCTCACTCTTACACTTCTTCCTCCTTGCTGTTACTTTACGTGCCGCTCGTCGCATTACAATAAAGTGCTATTTTACTGCCGTTCCGCGGGCAGATAAAGTGCGCTTGTTCTGCCTATTTCAGATAAAGAAAATTTATATTTCGTTTTGAAATGAATAATTTTGTTGGCAACATAAATTCACATCCTGCATACTTTGGCCGGAAAATGGATTTTTTATTTTTAAGAACATGCGGATCCTTCCCTTCGAAACTTTTTTTGAGAGTTCGTATACCTAAAAATAAAATAAAATTTATTGTGACATGATTTGCACAATTCGCTTTGAAAATGGTCATTATCCGGAATATATAGGTAATTCCTGAAATTAATCTATTATTTTTGTTTGCAGTTGTATTCGGATACGCAGCTACTATAATTCCACGCGCATACACCTACTACATTTCGACTGCACTATTTGCTTTATTTGGACTAAAAATGCTCAGGGATAGTTACTACATGTCTCCTAATGAAGGACAGGAGGAATTTGAGGAGGTTCAGTCCGATTTGAGAAAACGGGATGACGAAGTATCTTTTTTATTATTTATTTTCTGATAGTGCTTCACTTGTCATTAAAGACATTTGGTAATAATTAATATATGTTAATTATAGTTTGAGAAAAATGCGGAAAGTACTTTAGTTCAAGATCCAGAGACTGGGGCCATTAAAAAAACACAAAAAAAAAGTGCTTTGATGATGCTTTCAAGGATTTTCTTTCAGGCTTTTATGCTTACATTCCTTGCCGAATGGGGAGATCGCTCTCAACTCACTACAATTCTCCTTGCTGCTCGAGAGGTAATAATTTAAAAATATGTACATCAAACTCTCGCTTTCATTCAAGTGTCGAAGGTTGCCTTCAAATGGCCTTGGACTGATTTCGGGGGGATAAAACCGATAACAGTGAGGGCCGCCTGACTCATTTCCAA
>NC_046661.1:51996118-52009353 GCF_010883055.1 Belonocnema kinseyi | reverse complement strand
TAGCCGAATCCGGCATTAGACCTAATGCCGGCAATAACCGAATCTACCTGCGTCGACCTTTCTTTCTTCTAATTTTCTGAATGGAAGGTGACACTTAGCCGTCTGCATGCACTCACGGCTAAATGCCCAAAGTAACCTGGGAAAAAAGATGAATTTAATTTTAGATCAATAAGTAGATATTTACTTGAAATTACAAAAATGCTATATATCTACTTTTCGATGTATTACAAAAATGAAGAAATCGAGCGTGTGGATTCCATGAAGTCCTTAGCGCTCGGATTTGCTGTCCCAGTACGCTGTTCCTTGCGTAAACGTTGAAAAATTTCCGAAAATTACCAACTTCGGACATTCACTACGCAAACAATATGATTATATGCGGCTCGGCGAGCCGCACAACTTTCATGAAGAAACTTCTTTCATTAAATTGATAGTTTTTTTGCTAAAAATTAAAAACCGGAAATTTTAATTGTACCAAAATCAATGATTTTTTAAACTAAACTCGCGAAAACTCGGTTCTGTTCGACGAAATGATCTCGTTTTTTTTCTCCAAATAGAAAAACCCCGTTTGATGCCAATTATGTTTTAAAAGTAGAGTTCTTTTTTTTATTTGCAACATAAAAATTATTGCAAATCATTACTGTCAGGAATCGTTTCCTCAGACTTTGACGGACAAAAGTCTACAGGGAAGTTTCGCGGACAGACAACTTCCAGTGGCAAAGTTGTTCCTTGATGTTTAGGGAAAACTTTGACCAAATTTGAGCTAAATCGTTCTTTTAGTTTAAGAGATAAAAGAAAATTTTTATTGCCGCGCGCGCACTCGACTTGAGTCGACCGACGCCGTCGTACCAATCACAATCGTCTAGAATAGGAATTTATTTAAAAAATTTTTAATTTTTCCCCAATGGATTGTTTCCCAATGGAGTGAAACTGGAGTAGGATCTTTTTTCAAGAAATAATTTTAATTTAGGAATTTATTGTTCATAATCGCCCACAGGTCGTATTTTTTAACCAGTCTGTGGGTTGAGACTGAATCAGTAATATTAAATTTAGATAAAGAGGTAAAATTAATTATATTAAGACAGGGAGATAGGAAATAGACAGTGACTCTACGTTTGAGACACTTGTTGGTCCTAAAAAGGACCGATTGTTTTGCAAGTTTTTATTGGATGTTGAAAAATCTGGTTACTTTTTCAAGTAGATTGCTCGTCTACTTGATTTTGTGATCTGCGGTGATGGCGTAATTACAGGCATTACTGTCGCTGAGGATGGCATTGCGACGACGGCGAGTTACTCGGATCGTATTTTTATGCACTCGGTTGAACGGGGTGGTGAGTGAACTATCGGGTACTAATGTAACCGCCTTCGGAGTGTCGTAATGGTTGACTGCGATCCCCAGAAGAGCAGTTAGCTTGGGGGGGGGGGGAGGTCATGTCCAATCGTCCGCTCAGGGTATTCATGTGCGGGGAAAAATCCGGAAGTGTCCACGTAATTGTTCTGGCGTAGCCATCTTACAGCACCACTGATCCTCGTTATAGAGGGTGGGGTTGATTCCTGAGGCGAGAGGAACCATGAGGGGCTACCGGGATTGAGATCGAGGTAAAATGGATCCGCGTTGCGAGTATCAGGAGGCTTTGCGGGAGAAGTCCTAGGCGAGAGACTGAGGGAGCGTGTACAACATGCAGGGGTTGTTTCGTCCGGTTTCGGAGACGTTGGGTTATCGACGTCGAGATTGACTTGCACTGAAACCCTAGATTGGCTGTCGGGAGACAAGGGAGGCTGGACGCTTAGCGGTACGGTCATAGGGGCGCCTTGACGTACGCGGTATGTAGCGCCGACATGGGAGAGAGCTAAAAGCTCGTACTCCAACAGAGGGTTCGGTTCGGCGGTGAGACGGGGTTTCCACGGTTTCCACGTGTCGCGGGGAGGTCCTTACGATACGGGAGTAACTCTCTCCGTAAAAGGGGTCGGCTGAGACTGTGCCGTGAAGGCCGCGAGTCAATTTATTCTAAGTCGAATGACAGGTGGGGTTAAAACCCCCAGGCGACGAAAGAAAGAATCATGGATGTTTGTTAAATATTATTCATGGTAATAAATATCATTTATAACCATGGATATAATTTGGCGGACATCACAATAGAGACGAATTGTCCACAAAAAAGTTAAACTTTCAAGTCAAAGATATGAGTTTGCTTAAGTTAGTTCAATATATAACAAAAATATATAACTTTTTAACGCAATAGTTCAATTTTCAGTCAAATAGCCTGCAAAATTAGACATATTTCATTTTAAATTCATAGCGTTACATTTACTTAAAATCAGAAAAATATTATATCTACTAATCGTGTGTGTTGTAAGTTGCAGAGATGTTTGATCTGAAGTTGATTGAAAGCGTTGCAAATTCATCTCCATTGCTTGATAATCAACATTTCTTATTGAAATATTAACAGCTATTAAATTTTTCGTCGAGAATTCAATTTTTGTTTATTAAAAAATCAACTGTTTGGTGGACAGTCGAAATTCTTTGTTCAAAATAGTTATAACCAAAAATTTAACTATTCAATGTTTGTTTCAAAAGTTATTATTTTTTTATGATTAAAAATTCATCTATTTTGTGAAAAATTGTATTACTCTGCTTTCTTATTTTGGAAAATTAATGATTTTGTCTACCACACACACACAACCACAATCATCCGACGTCGGTTAATTGTAGCCTTGCGGTCCAAATTTCGAAAATACTGAACAATATTTTTATAATAAGAAACATTTATGTCTCGTTGAATTGTGTATCTGTCTCAATAGGTAATAAAGCTAGTTTAGTAATCGGTCGTACATATGTACCTGACGCCGCACGAACAGTCACTTCACGAACAAGATCATCTATACTTCTTTTAACATCATTTATACGTCCCAAAGGCCATTTCATGGGCGGTAAATTTTCATTTTTCACTAAAACTATTTTTCCGACACAAATATTCTTTTTTCGAAGTTGCCATTTGTTACGTTATTGTAAAGATAAAATATAATCTTGAGACCAGGTTTTACAAAAAGTTTCAAGAATTTGTTTCGTCAAACGAAGATAAACTGCTGCGGCGTAAGCGACATGCGAAGCGTCTGAGAACCCATGAAGCGTGTTGTCAATAACCTCACTTCCTTGGCCTGTCCATCGCGGAATCAAAATTTTCTTCAATTGAATTAAATTCTCACGATATTTGTTCCGAAATTTTGAAAGATCTTTTGGTAAAATATCATCCCAAGAGATCGATTTAATCCAAAGCTTTTGCACAAAAATTTTAGCTAAAATCACTACCGGTGATACCCAACTGAAGGGATCAAATAAACGAGCAATTAGAGACAGAACTGACCGTTTAGTTAATTGCGAGACTTCTGGTAGTTCTATTTTAAAGCGATAGACATCCAAGATGGGATGCCAGACGATACCAAGAACCTTTAAAGAATCGTTTTCATCTAAGGGTTTTTCGACAGCTAAGCCATGTTGTAACAAATTCTAGCAAATTTTTTACGTCTTATCGAAATTCAATTATTTCAACTTTTGAATCTGCTCCAAAAAGGCAATCATCAATATAAGTCTGATAGGTAATGACGATCGAGCCTTTAAGATGCTGAAGCCCCTCGTCTAGGACCAATTGCCGAAGGACTCGTAAAGCGAGGAATGGAGCAGCCGCTGTTCCATAAGTTACGGCATTTAAACGAAATTCCGTTGGTTCGGAATTCCGTGTCGGAATCCAAAGAATTCTTTGATAGTCGCGATCCTTTTTATTTATGAGAATCTGTCTATACATTTTTGCAATATCTGCAGTATAAACAAATTGGTAAGTTCGCCACTGCAAAAGAACTTGGGATAGATTAGTTTGTAATTTGAGCCCAACATGCATATGATCATTAAGGTATGTAAAATGTTACGTTAGTCGAGACGCATTAAAAACACTTCCAACTGCCGTAGTGCTACTAGATTCCCTGATTACTGGATTATGAGTTAAGTAGACTAATTGTGTCGGATCGAGTTCACGTGACCGGCTTGAAATTAGTGACATGTGGCTTAAACTTTCCTACTCATCCATAAACATTTTATGTTGACAAGAAAACTCTGGAGAGTCGTTAAAGCGTTTGAAAAATGATAATAAGGCCTTTTCAGCTATTTTTCGAGACGAACCAATATTAATCGGGGGTCCGCATTTAAATGGGTATCGAACAACATATTTGCCTTCGACATTTCTAGTATGCGTTAACTTAAAATGTAATTCGCATTCCTCTTCGGATTTAGTTAAACGCGAGACGGAAGGTACTTCTTCGAGGTTCCAAAATCGTTCCAAAGAACAGTCTAAATCACTTCTCGAAACACAGTGATGCACCAATGCCGAACGTGATTCTAAAGATGGCAAATCAGGGCGAAAACTATAATTCTTCCCCAAAAGAATCCAGCCGAATACTGTATTTTGAGCAACGGGCTCTTCAAAACGACCCTTTCTAAGTCCTTTGAGTAGCACTGAACCATAGAGGTCAGCACCGATGATAACATGAATAGGCTGCGAACCTGTAACATCGTCATCTTCTGTTGTAGAGTGCCAACAGAATTTCCAGTATTTCCTTGTAAAAACTCCGAGGTCCTTTGTGAACGATTTTCTTCCTCAAATATTTGTAATTTGGTCATAACTACGTCTTTAATCTCAAGAATCATCTCCGCAGCTTTAAATTTTTCTTTTACGAAATATTCATTTTCTTCATTGGCAAATTTGCGTCTGTGTTACTATACATAATTGCCATACTTGCCCGGCAATTTGCAAACGATTTTGCAGCATCTTTGAATTGAGGCTTTCATCATTCAAGCGTTGCTTCAGTGAATTATAATGTCGAGTCAAAGTTGTGAAATTATTCCTTTGTTGCCAAATAAGACCTTCAAGTTGCAAATTTGGGTCTTGCTGTTCTTTTGAATTTTCAGTAGACATTGTGAATAGTGTTTGTTGCACCAGTCATTTACCAATCCAATGTTTGATAAATAACACCGACTTATAAATTAACAGTTCAAAAAAAAAAAAAAAAAATAACGATGAAAGTGTTAGACTCAATCAATGTTTTAAAGTGAACGTCACAATAGCACTCTGCGATTGCACAACACTGCGTCACATTCGAAACTACGCAGCACCAAAACAACCAACCGCATTGTCATGTTCCAGTAGTAAGGCGTAATTTCCAGAAATTATTATCAACCCACTACTAAATCCGATATACAAGTTGTTCCGAATGAACAACATCAAACTGCGAAATCGAATTCGCGACGAAGGAAAATGTTTAAAAGCATTAAAAAAAACTTCTTTCTTCCATGAAAGACGCGCTAACTCTCTCTCGCTCTCTCTCTCTCTCTATCTCTCTCCACACGCACACACCACCCCAAAACAGCGCCTCTTGAGCCCCCTGCGAAATAATTTTAAATTCAAAAAGTATTAAACCTTCATACCAATCATAAAGTGAAGCTGACCATTTTTTTTTATTTGGCATTAAAGAAGGTTCTCAAAGCACCTACGGCCTTGGCGATTACATTCTCATTGCGATAATCGCGCTGAATAATTAGGTTATACAGGCTCTTATTTTTTAAATTGTGGACTAATCGAAGAATTCGGCAAGAATAGTATTGAAAAGTATATAACTTTTTTAATTTCCATCACAATTACAAATTTTATTTGGATAATTTGCAAGTCTTTTACCTATCTATAAGAATTTTTGATACGAATTTCTATAATTTGAAGAAAAACAAATTTGAAAATTTTGAAAATGCTCTAATTTTTTAAATTGTGGGCTAATCGAAAAATTCGCCCAGAATAGTTGTAAAATATGTTTGGTATTTCGTGAAAATTTTGAATGAAATTTTTGGACCTATGCAAAATAATATTTTTTTTTATGTTTTTCGAAAAGTATATAACTTTTCGAATTTTCATCAAAATAAAAAATGTTGTTTAGATAATTTGCAAGTCTTTTACCCATCTATAAGAAAGTTTGACAAAAATTTATAAAATTTGAAAAAAAAATTTTTTAATTTTAAAAATACTCTCAATTTTTTAATTTTGGTTGGAAATGTCTGATTAACGACCTTAACCTTCATTTTGGGGACCTTCATAAGTGCATAAAATGCGGACTCGATTGGACAAATCTTTCAAAAGTTAGCGTAACTACAAAATTCAGGTAACCATACATACACACAGACAGACGCCGACAAAGTTTTATGATTTTCGGATTCTGTGCGTGCCGAAACGTAAAAATCCGTTAAAAACCAGAGATCGAAAATTTGGACGATTACATTACACTCTCATGAGTGAGAATGTAAAAATAACTTCGAAAATAAGAGGTACTCGACTATTTTTGTTTAAATTCGACATTAATTGCCCTCAACTGAAGATTTGAACCAGACGTACCAATTCAAAATCAATTTTACTGAAATCACAAATACTTATTTTTATTTATCGAATATCGAGAGAACTCGTTGGAACCTGCTGCGTTGAATAAGGCAAAATATGATGTCTCTTATTTTCAGTTTGGCAATTCCAACAGCTTCGACCAAATAGTAGAATTTAGAACCAACAGAGATGAATTCGAAAACCAAAACATACTAACTTTTGTTTGAAAATGTAATTATTTTATTGAAAATTATACTATTTTACTAGTCATATTATTTTTGGGTAAAGTTAGTTATTTTCAATGGAAAAGTCAACTATTTTATTTTTGGTTCAGAATTAATCTCTTTTGGTTAAAAATTTTACTATTTAGTTATAAATTTAATTATTTTGTTTAAATTTAACTGGATTGATAAAAAGTCAGCTTTTTGGGTCGAAAATTCTACTGCTTTGATTAAAATTCGTCTTTGGAAAATCTGTCAATTTGGATTAATAATTAATTTGTCGTTTGAAACCTACCGATAGAAATCTCTGGGTATATTCTAAAGATTCTCTAGGGTCAGAGAAGCTCAGAGAAATTCTCCGCAGGCACTCACGTAGTTATTTTTAAAGGTCCAGGTAGTCTTTTCAAATGTTTTAAAGGTTTTAAAATGTCCTTTCTGAAATTGAAATAAGAATTCGTACATAAATAGCAAGCAGGGAGGCTATCTCAATAGAGTAGCCGACGCTCAAGGGTCCTTTGTTAAGCTTTAGGATTAAAATGTAGAAGTAGATTTTTTTTTAATTTCATAGTTAATAGTCTAAAACGAATAATTCGGAATCTAAGGGTTTTGATGATTTCAAATATCTAACTTTTTTTTAATGCTTAAAATTGGAATTAATACGTTTCTCGAAAATGGAATGAGATACTCCAAAAAAGACAACATTTTTTAATGCAACTAGATAATTGTATATTAGTATATAAGTTATAATTATAAATAAGTATAATGAGAAAATTTATCAATTAAAAAAGTGTCAATAATTTGAAGAGAAATTTAAAAAGGGAGAGCGGATTAGCCACGACCAACTACAGTAAATAACTCTGCCCGCTCGGTACGTGACGAATACAAAAGGAACATTATATTACCGTCTTACCACTCTTAAAACGACCACTAAAAGGATCTTGAAAAGGACCCAAATCTCTCAAACTATCTCCGAGACTATTTTGTTTCAAATCGACTTTGTTTATAGACTCAAATGGGCCAAGCTATTTCGCTAAAGAAAACTCAGAGATTTCTTTCGGTAGGGAAGGGTCATCTTTTTATTGAAAATTCATCTTTAATGGTTGCAAATTAATTTTTTCTACAGTTTTATTCTAATATTTACCATTTCGAATGTATCGATCTCTTTTGGTTACACATTTAATTACTTCCCTACCGAAAAGAATCTTTGAGTATATACTAAAAATTCTTTAGGTCAAAGTAGCTCAGAGAAATTCTCCGCAGACACTCAGGTAGATATTTTTAAAGGTCCAGGAAGTTCGTTTAAATGGTTTGTAGGCTTTAAAATATCCTTTCCGAAATTGAAATAAGAATACGCTCATAAATAACAAGCAGGGAGGCTATCTCTATAGAGTAGCCGACGCTCAAGGGTCCTTTGTTAAGCTTTAGGATTAAAATTTAGAAGTAGATTTTTTGTTTAATTTCATAGTTAATAATCTAAAACGAATAATTCGGAATCTAAGGGTTTTGATGATTTCAAATATCTAACTTTTTTTCCAATGCTTAAAATTGGAATTAATAGAACGTCCCTACTGAAAGAAATCTCTGAGTTTTCTTTAGCGACATAGCCTGGCCCATTTGAGCCTATAAACAAAGTCAATATGAAACAAAATAGTCTTGGAGATAGTTTGAGAGATTTGGGTCCTTTTCAAGATCCTTTTAGTGGTCCTTTTAAGAGTGGTGCGACAGTTATATAATTTTCCTTTTGTATTCGTCACGTACCGGGCGGGCAGAGTTATTTACAGTAGTTGGTCGTGGCTAATCCGCTCTCCCTTTTTAAATTTTTCTTCAAATTATTAACACTTTTTTTTAATTGATGAATTTTCTCATTATACTTATTTATAATTATAACTTATATACTGATATACAATTTTCTAGTTGAATTCAAAAATGTTGTCTTTTTTGGCGTATCTCATTCTATTTACGAGAAACTGTCTATTAATTCCAATTTTAAGCATTAAAAACAAAGTTAGATATCTGAAGTCATCGAAACCCGTAGATTCCGAATTATTCTATTTTAGGCTGTTAACTATAAAATTAAAAAAAAATCTACTTCTAAATTTCAATGCGAAAGCTTAACAAAGGACCCTTGAGTGTCGGCTACTCTATTTAGATAGCCTCTCTGCTTGTTATTTATGATCGTATTCTTATTTCAATTTCGGAAAGGATATTTTAAAGCCTTCAGACCATTTAAACGAGCTTCCTGGACCTTTAAAAATATCTACCTGAGTGCCTGCGGAGAATTTCTCTGAGCTTCTTTGACCTAAAGAATTTTTGGTATATACTCAAAGATTCTTTTCGGTATGGGTTTCTCGTAAATGGAATGAGATACGCCAAAAAAGACAACATTTTTGAATTTAACTAGAAAATTGTATATCAGTATATAAGTTATAATTATAAATAAGTATAATGAGAAAATTCATCAATTAAAAAAAAATGTCAATAATTTGAAGAGAAATTTTAAAAGGGAGAGCGGATTAGCCACGACCAACTACTGTAAATAACTCTGCCCGCCCGGTACGTGACGAATACAAAAGGAACATTATATTACCGTCGCACCACTCTTAAAACAACCACTAAAAGGATCTTGAAAAGGACCCAAATCTCTCAAAATATCTCCGAGACTATTTTGTTTCAAATCGACTCTGTTTATAGACTCAAATGGGCCAAGCTATTTCGCTAAAGAAAACTCAGAGATTTCTTACGGTAGGGTTTGTTGAAAGTTCAGCTATTTTGTTAAAAAGTCATATTTTTCGGTTGAAAGTTAATTATTTTTATTTAAAAAGTTTACTATTATCAGGGTGGCCCCACCCGAGAGAAGTGGAGAACCGAGAAAAAATCGAAAGAGAGATAATAGTGAACTTTTTAATTAAAAATAATTCACTTTCAACCAAAAAATATGACTTTTTACAAAATAGCTGAACTTTCAACACAGTAATTAAATGTTACCAAAAGAGATCGGATACTTTCGGAATCGAAAATATTAGAATAAAACTTTAGAAAAAATTAACTTTCAACCATTAAAGATGAATTTTCAATAAAAAGATGACCCTTCAAACGACAAATTAATTATTAATCCAAAAGGACAGATTTTCCAAAAAGACGAGTTTTAAACAAAGCAGTAGATTTTTCGACTCAAAAAGCTGACTTTTTATCAAACTAGTTACATTTTAAACAAAATGATTAAATGTACAACCAAATAGTAAAATTTTTAACCAAAAGAGATTAATTCTGAACCAACAATAAAATAGTTGACTTTTCCATTGAAAATAATTAACTTTACCCAAAAAATATGACTAGCAAAATAGTATCATTTTCAATAAAATAATTACATTTTCAAACAAAAGTTAGTATATTTTTGTTTCCGAATTCATCTCTGTTGGTTAAAAATTCTACTATTTGGTCGAAGCTGTTGAAGTTGTCAAACTGAAAATAAAGACTTCATATTTTGCATTATTCAACACAGCAGGTTCCAACGAGTTCTCTCGATATTCGATAAATAAAAATAAGTATTTGTGATTTCAGTAAAATTGATTTTCAATTGGTACGCCTGGTTCAAATCTTCAGTTGAGGGCAATTAATGTCGAATTTAAAGAAAAATAGTCGAGTACCTCTTATTTTCGAAGTTATTTTTTAATTTCAAAAGTAAATGTAATTTAGTATAGAGTTTTCAAATAGAATTTTTCTGCAACTACCCAGTTTCATTTTTTATTACGGATACATTTTTCTTTTCTCAAAGTTTTCTTAATGCAAAGTAAAAAAATAAATCAAAGAAAAAATTCTAAGAATTAGGATTTCCATTCAGCTGTCCTTGCGTAAATGCCACGGAGCAATAATAAGGAGACCGATCATGCTGTACAAAGTGTCTCGAGTTTTGACTGCGGTAACTGTACATGTATTGCCAGGCTAAGGCGTTTAAACCCAATGCTCCAAGGATGGGAACATGCGCACTGTGATTTGCTATCTCCTTTTCTCCCGTAAGAAATGTGCGAGTGAGTGTCGTGTTGAATGACAACTAAATACTGAGGTTATGTTCCTGTAAATATTGTCAATTGAGTTTGTCAATATACGTGCTTATTTATTTCTGTGTTTTTGTACAGAATTAAGTTGACAAATTGTGACCTGAAAAGTATGGGTAAGTAATCTCTGGTAATACATATATAATTGTAATCATTAAATGATATAAAATGTCCAGATTGAATAATGTGACAGCATAATATTCGGGAATATGTTGTTGGCAGTTGTTGTGGTTGTTCAGCACTGGCACCCACTCGCACACTTCTCGCGCGAGAAAAGGAGATAGCGAATCACAGTAATCACTTAAATAATTGTTGTTCAAGTGTGCTAAAAATTAGTTAAACAAATTTGTTTCCTTTTCCGACATTGAGGCTCGTTTAGGGCTTTCTGAATATGATTATTACAGTTTTAAACGAACTGTTTCAACAAATTTATCAAATATTAATTTTTAAAATGTATTTCCCTTGAATAATTTCAGGCTCATTCAGGGATCCTCAAATATTGTGGACCGGACTTCGCCCAATTTTTCCTGTTTTTTGTATTACATGGTATCGTACACAACATCAAATATTACAACAAAAAAAGGAAAAGTCGGTCCACTTTAGTTTTTTTAAGGCAATAATTGTTAAACAATTTTATTAGAACTTTATCATATTCAGATAAATCTAAATGAGCGTCAATTCAGGATAAAAATTTTTTTTGATCAATAAAATAATGAATAAAATAAAAGTCTTTCTGGGACTACCCAAGTAATTATAACGAACGATTATCATATTTATGATAAAAATAGTTTTTTTAATTTCAGGATGTGTATGGTGTCATAATAGGTGGAATTTTAGGTCATTCGTTTTGCACGGGATTAGCTGTTCTCGGTGGACGAATGATAGCTCAAAAAATATCAGTGCGAACAGGTAACACTTTTTTTACAATATTTATTGAGGCCTGTTAGCGAGTCACTTTGTTCTTATTTTACTCACTATTTAATAATTTGACGACTTCAAGTTAAGTAAGTTTCAAATCTAATAATTTAATCATTATAAATAGCATTTAAAGTTACTATAATCTTTAAAAAATTGTTTATAAGAGAAAAAATTTGTCTACTTTTTTAAACTTGGAATGTCGCTAATATGCCTGAATATATTGCAAATAATTGCAACTAACTTTCATGAAATTCATTGTTTTTCTAGTCACGTTGATTGGAGGAATCGTATTTTTGATTTTCGCGGTGACAGCGTTGATCATAAATCCTGAAGACGTATGATCAATTGAAAAATAAAGAAATCGAAAGAATACGCAAGTGATTCGTTATAGAATCAGCTTTCTATGGAAATTCGACCTTCCAGAACCACTAGGCCCCTTACTTCTATTATCCGCCATTTTTTGGACATTCATCATTTTCGACAGCTGACGCAGCAGGAAAGCCAAGAACACGAATTATTATGTACTTACTTCAATTACCTT
Source organism: Belonocnema kinseyi (assembly GCF_010883055.1). Lineage (NCBI taxonomy): Eukaryota > Metazoa > Arthropoda > Insecta > Hymenoptera > Cynipidae > Belonocnema > Belonocnema kinseyi. Next base: position 51,997,211 of record NC_046661.1, on the reverse strand, counting down.
TCATAAATTTTTTATATGGAATAGATAGTAGAAAATTTTTTAAATTTAATGTATAATTCTATTATGTCGATTCCAATTTCCATAATAGCCAAAAGGTTATATCGCAAGCAGGCGAACAAAGATATAGACTCTTCGCGAATCAGTATTTTTCGTGTTACCTAGAGTAAATCCTAAAAGTAGAATAAGTAGCCATCGCAAACGCATTTAGTGAAAATATGAATAACTTTTCTAATAGGCATTATATTTGTAGGATTATTGCTTTATTTTGTAAGCTTCCACGAGGGACTTTGGCGACTAAGATCACGTCTCGGGCCTAGTCGATATTATACAACTAAATGTAAATGGTACGATACAAATTGTAAAATACTGTGTGCTACTCGAATTGTAATTTTATCATGTGTAAATAAGTGATACGTTCGTATTGCGCTTCTCAGATTGTATAGCCCCTGTAAACTTATATCCAAGTCTTTGATAAATTATATTTTTATAGAGATTTACCCAGGATCAAATGCTATCAAACAACTTTTTAATAATGCATCGCTGCATAGTTTGTACCTATTTTTTTCTACATAATTTTTTTTTACTTGAAATTCTGAATTTAGGTGATTGAAGAGAATATGTGTAATTTTCGAAATTTAATTAATGACAATTCTTCGAGCAGGAATAAAGTATTAAAAAGTATTAGGTTCATTCAAGTCGAAAGTAAACCTTAAAGGCTGCCTTGTTTTTCAGAATTAATGTTTTCGGAAATAAGTGCGGTAAATTATACCTATACTGAAACATTCTACAATTTTTAAGACAGTTGATTGCAACAGTTGATCATTCTGGTTTCAATTTAAAATTGAAGTTACAGCTAAAATTAACCGAAAAAATTATTGTTGTCTACATTGTGTAGATTTGCGTTAAATGTTCATATTTTATCGATGTTTCTAATAAATATTCCTTGCTTAAATTGTCTCAATTCCCCCCTGATATCGTATATTCCGAAAAATAAATTTGTTACACAACTACTTTTCAATACTATTACATTTTTCAGGATGTCCAATAAGTTGGTCCAAATCCACATCTACTGAAACTTTGTTTCATTTTTTGT
>NC_046661.1:51994376-51996108 GCF_010883055.1 Belonocnema kinseyi | reverse complement strand
CCCCCCATTTGCTCGATTTACGGGAAAATAAATTCCATTTTTTTCTTTACGCCAGTGAATGTTAATCCATGCTTATAAATAACATGGAATTTTCAATGATAAAAGCTCATTTTGTTAACTTTTTGTAAAATAAAGTTGTAACTTTTTAAGGAATGTCCAAAGTTGAAATGATACAGTTGGCGAATGACAAGTGTAATATTTTTATCATATTTTTCTATTGTTTAAACAATTTCTATCTGTATAATTTTTTCTCACCAAATCGTGAAAAGGTATTATTTTTTGTATATAACTACACATTATGAACAGCAGAAAAATGTCCAAACATAATAAATTTTCATAATTCAGTGTAAAAAGAAATTATACAAATAAAAATTGCTTAATCAACTGAAAAAACTGCTATATTAAATTTTTTAGGATATTTTCCGAGAACAATTAAAGAGGATCAGGAGCTCCCTTCTAGAAATAATCAATTGAGATCGATAAGAAACAATATAACTAATATCTCAATCGTTCCGAATCGTGTTTCTTAATTGTGCCAAAACGATTGGGAACGATATAGCATTTTGCATTTCCAATTGTTTCGAATCGGGTACTTGGAATTTGCCACGTGATGGCAGTACTTTTGTCTGGCAAGAATTATTTAAAGATAGTTATTTACTTTTTTGGAATAATAAAAATTTGAAACAGTATATATTATGAAACAAAGTAAATAAAAATTTTGTAAATAATGTTTACCAGATGAAAGTGGTTCTACGAAAAAAATGTGCTACTAGTATTTTATGTTCAAAATATAAAATCAGATACACGATAAAGATAAAAAAGGTAATTTTGTAATAATGAAGCAAAATTGTTATTTTTTATTATAAAATATTTTTTCCTTAGAAAGAGGTCTCAATTTTTAATTATTCGCAATTATTAATACATACATTTATTTTATAATAAAAAAGTTTTTATTAATTCAACTTTCTAAATTTTTAGTTTATTGAAATACAAGTACTCAAAATGATGGACAAGATTCTTTCTAAATTGAACAGTGAATTTACATCAATGTCGGTGATGTTATATTCAGTATAATCCTTACATTATGACTTCGATTTGACCACTAACGATTAACGTAAAACCAACTTTTTCTATTATTCGCAAGGCAGCCACTAAAATCGAAGAAAAAATCTGGAATAATTTTCTGTTTAAAAAAATGTTAAACCAGTCAATAAAATCCAAAGTTTAAGCTTTTGAAGCTGAAAATTTTGTTATTTAAAGTATTTAAGACGAAATGGCAAATTAAACTAATCGAAGTGAAAGTCTTCTGATCACGGAGCGTTCTAAATATTTAATTAGAACATTTAAAACAGCGATTTCGAGTTAAAACGTTCATTAAAACATGCAAAAATTACAAGCCTTGTAGAAACTTTTTTTATAAATAAAGCATTTGAAATTGTACAGTATGGACTTAGAAGCCTTTAACTTTTTTAAATTTAAAATTATGATATGTGAAATTTAAGTATGAAAAATGTACATTTTTAATCTTGTTGCGATTTGAATTAGTAGAAATACAGACTTCAAAAATAGCGTTTTAAAATTCAGGTTTCTAAACTGCTTACATTTGAACTTAATAATTTCTTAATCTTAGCATTTTAAACTCAAAGTTGAAAACAATTCGTAAATTAAAAATAAACTTATTCTTTGATATGGGGCCACCCATGTACCACGTGGACATTTTTTCACCACTTTT
>NC_046661.1:51985355-51994366 GCF_010883055.1 Belonocnema kinseyi | reverse complement strand
TACTTTGACAACGTCGACATATTTTATACTTTGTACTCTTGAAACCCACGTGAAATGATTGCTTGAATGCTAAAAACTAACGATAAGTTTGACTGGCAGCTCCTGAGTGGTGCCAAAGTTGACTGGCAGGCTGTCAAAAGTGTCCAAAATTCGAGTGAAGAAACCTCATTTTAGTACTCTTCAAACCCACGGGGAATGATTGTTTAGGTGCTAAAAACTAACGAGAAGTTTGACTGGCAGATCCTGAGTGGTGCCAAAGTTGACTGGCAGACTGTCTGGCATATCGAAAATTCAAGTGAAAAAAACTTTATTTTATAGTACTCTTTAAATCCAATGAGGATGATTGTTGAGGTGCAAATAACTAACAAAGGTTTTGACTGGCAGCTCCTGAGTAGTGCCAAAGTTGACTGACATTTTAATCGGCAACCGAATGAAAGTTTTGTCCTTTTCATTAACTAAATTTTTCATCTATAGGATACTTCTTTAAAACTAATATATACATATATACAACTCAGAATCCAGTGAGGGGTAGTGTCGTTGCGCAGTGGACGGGGAAGGTTAGGCAGGTAGCCGTGGAGGAAAAGACGATCGCCCAATTGAAATATGAGTGGGATCATGAATAAAAAGCAGAGAGGCTATCTCAATGGGCAGTATTCATTTCATCCCGGTGTACCTGTTCGTCTTACCCTCTCCACTCGACATCTCCTCACGCCCCTGACTGAGCGAGATTGCTTTGCCAGCGGGGGCCCCTTTGTCCTAATGAGGCATACAATGCGATACATAAAAATATTATAGTTTTGAAATCAGCAAATTAAAAATATTATGTTCAGAATCTATGTTTATTTGCTATTCCAACGATATGTAACGTGCAATTAAAATATTGAACTTAGACTAAGTTATGGCAGATATTAGTTTGTTTTGACCCTGACGAGATAGCATTATGGAATTTTCCATAGAATAGTTGAAAATGCATCAGTTTATTTGGTAGAAAATTCGCCTGTTGACAATTTAATACTCATCCGGTGGAATTAATGCTCTTATATTTTCCATATTATAATGTACTATAATAAGTACATTCATTTTAATTCTATTCCCTAGAAAGTGAGGTTTAATTGCCTTTTAATCAATTTTCCTTGTGTTTAATACACTAATGTGGCCCTTATTTTTCAAAATCATTTTTGTTTCAACCCCTAGTTCTGTTCGATTGCCCAAGAATCGACCATCATTTTTAATATTATAAAATTATTATGTATGCCTATATGTGTATGTGTATACTAAATAACTTATATTGTGTACTGTTTTGTTAAGGATTCGTCTTTTTGGTTTAAAAATTCAAGGACTTGGTTTCAAGTATAATATTCTTCTAGACAGTTGGGTAAAAATCCGTATATTCTATTAAACTTTAAAAAGGCGAATTTTCTACCAAATAAACTGATGCATGTTCAACTATTCTACGGAAAATTCCATAATGCTACCTAGTCAGGGTCAAAACAAACTAATATGTGAGATAACTTAGTCTAATTTCAATATTTTAATTGCAAGTTACATATCGTTGGAATCGCAAAAAAACATAGATTCCGAATATAATATTCTTAATTTGCTGATTGCAAAACTATAACATTTTTATGTATGGCATTTTATGCCTCATTAGAACAAAAGGGCCCCCCACTGGCAAAGCCTGGCACAGCAATCTCGCTCAGTCAGGGGCGTGAGGAGATGTCGAGTGGAGAGGGTAAGACGAGCAGGTACACCGCGATGAAATGGATACTGCCCATTGAGATAGCCTCTCTGCTTGTTATTCATGATCGCACTCATATTTCAATTGGGCGATCGTCTTTTCCTCCACGGCTACCTGCCTAACCTTCCCCTTCCACTGCGCAACGACACTACCCCTCACTGGATTCTAAGTTACTTCAGGCCCTCGATTTGATGTCCCCCATAAAGATAATGGCTTTGTCTTTCAAATTACCCATTTCCTTGCCATTGATTTAATCAATATTCTATTGTTTTTTTTTTCGTTGGTAGAGCTGTTGAAAATTTAAGAAAAAAACCGCGTGTTTCAAAAATTATTAAAAGAGGACATTATTTAAAATAATGATAACTTGATAATCGCTGGGTGATTCTATTGATCCTCAAAACTTAGTTTTGTAGAAATTGTTGATGTACATTGTTGTATTTAGAGTTTAGGGTCAAGCGAATCGAAAATAATTGACTTGTTTCAAACGTTTTGTCACATAAAGGCAATCCTTATCAGCGAGTTTTCTAAATCTGTGAAAAGCACATAATTTCTTGCAGGTATGCTCTTTTACAAATGAAAGTACTTTTTTTTTTAAAAAATCTCTTAACGAAGAACAACTAATGAAAAAACAATTAAAATATAGTAGGAAAATCTTGTAACAAAATTTATAAACAATTTTTTTTTTAAGTTTTCAGAAAATACTGCAGTCAAAGAACTCTTTTTAAATTATTTTTTAGCGATGTATATTAAATCCAATTTATCGTATTGAAACCATTAAATACAGCTTTTTATGTATGAGAGAAATAGTGTTGTTTAATAAATTTTTCTGGTGTGATGAGGAATTATATCTGTGAAAGTCAAATTATTTCTTTTGAAAGCCGCTCTGTAGTAAAAATACAAAATTTAAAAAAAACTTTGTAGCTAAATAATTATTCCAACATTTTTGTCAAACTTTTCTTTTCCTTATATCAACGAAAAGTTAATGCCAATTTTTTTCCAGTAGTAGGAATACAGATTGGCGAGGAACATAGTACTTAGAAAAATGTTTCCTCGATTTCTTATACACAAATTTTCCTTTAACAAAGTTTTGTGTCTCTTAAAATATTTTATCTTTTTAAAATGTTCAAAATGTTCATAATTTCAATTTTTTAAATTGAAATGCACTGAGTTTCCTGTTTTAAAATTATTTCTATGAAAGAAAGCATGTCCAAAATCACACTGTAGTAAAAAATAAATTTGTAAAAAAGAGCATTGTAGTTATATAATTATATAATTTTGCTTTTAATCCATGAGAATTATTTTTGTAAAAGTAGCAATAATTGTTCGCCTTTCAAAATAAACTTTTTGTCGATAAGAAAAGAACATTTTCTAAAGAATACTTAAATAATTATTCAACTACAAAGTTTTGTGTAATTTCATTTTTTTACTACAGGTTCATTTTTAAAGGGACTGCAATGTTTTCTGACAACTTAAAAAAAATTTGTTAACAAATTTTACTACTACATTCTAATTTTTTTTCATCAATGTTGTATTTCGTTAAAATACATTGCTTTAATAAGACTCAATGATTTATAAATACTTATTAATAAAATTAAATTTAAAAGTGGATCAAAAGTGAAAATTTTTAGAAAAAACTGCAACATACGAGAATCACTGTAAGAGAATATTTGTATAAATAATAATAATAATAACTTGTTCAAACACTTACTTTTATTAACTTGAATCAATTATTAATCCACGATAACTTGAAAAGTAGAAAATTGTATTTTTTGTTTTTATTTATTCGTTATTTATAATTGTATTGTATTGTGTGTATAATTGACCAAAAGTGGAAAATTGATTAATTTTTCGTCCATAAAATGTGCATATATAATATTTATACATTATTAGATTGGAAATAATCTAATTATGTATATTTAGGTGATTTTCTTGGGTATACTGATATTCTTTAAATAGGAATACATATAAGTTGGAAGACAAAGGGATTATCTCCAAAGGGGACGTAGCGTCGTGGGCCTGGAGCAACTTTGAATCCAGTGAGGGGTAGTGTTGCTGCACACTGGAAGGGGAAGGGTACGCAGGTAGCCGTGTAGGAAACGACGACTGCCCATTTCAATTGCAGCCTCTCTGCTTGTTATTTATGATCGTATTCTTATTTCAATTTCGGAAAGGATATTTTAAAGAGCAGTATCCATTTAATTGCAGTGAACGTGCTAGTTTTAACCTCACCACTCGACTTCTCCTCGCGTCCCTGACGGAGCGAGATTGCTATGCCGGGCTTTGCCAGCGGGAGGCCCCTTTGTCCTAATGAGGCATACAATATCATGCATAAAAATGTTATAGTTTTGCAATCAGCAAATTCAAAATATCATATTCGGAATCTGTTTTTTTGCGATCCCAACGATATGTAACTTACAATTAAAATATTGAAATTAGACTAAGTTATGGCAAATATTAGTTTGTTTTGACCCTGACTAGATAGCATTATGAAATTTTCCGTAGAATAGTTGAAAATGCATCAGTTTATTTGGTTGAAAATTCCCCTGTTGACAATTTAATAGAATATACGGATTTTCACCCAGCTACCTAGAAGAATATTATACTTGAAACCAAGTACTTGAATTTTTAAACCAGAAAGACGAGTCCTTAACAAAACATTACATAATATAAGTTATTTATTATACACATACAGATTTAAACATACACATTAATTTTATAATATCAAAAAAGATGGTCGATTCTTGGACAATCGAACAGAACTAGTGGGTGAAAAAAAGGATTTTGAAAAATAAGGACAACACTAGTATATTAAGCACAAGGGCAATATATTAAGAGGAAATTAAACTTTACTTTCCAAGGAATAGAATTAAAATAAATATACTTATTATAGTAGATTATAAAATGGAAAATATAAGTATTTGGTTTCAAGTATAATATTCTTCTAGGCAGTCGAATGAACTGATGCATTTTCAACTATTCTACGGAAAATTCCATAATGCTATCTAGTCAGGGTCAAAACAAACTAATATCTGCCATAACTTATTCTAATTTCAATATTTTAATTGCAAGTTACATATCGTTGGAATCGCAAAAAAACACAGATTCCGAATATGATATTTTGAATTTGCTGATTGCAAAACTATAACATTTTTATGCATGGCATTTTATGCCTCATTAGGACAAGAGGCCCCCCCGCTGGCAAAGCCCGACAAAGCAATCTCGCTCAGGCAGGGACGTGAGGAGAAGTCGAGTGGGGAGGGTAAGACGAAAAGGTACACCGCGATGAAATGGAAATCGCCCATCTTAAAGCCTTCAGACCATTTAAACGAGGTACCTGGACCTTTAAAAATATCTACCTGAGTGCCTGCGGAGAATTTCTCTGAACTTCTTTGACCTAAAGAATTTTTAGTATTTTCGTTGAACACGAAAATACGAACCCTGGCGGCCATTATACGAGGCTCTAGAGGGTTCGTATTTTCATGTGCAACGTGTTACGTCCTAACTTTCGGATCCACCGAATAATATAAAGAATTATTCTTTGATTGGTGGATTCCTTTTCTAGTCTTAAGGTTCGCTGCTGACTGGCGTTGATTTGAAAATCAACTACCGCGGTTATTTGAATCTTTGTATTAATCACAGGCGATGAAATGAAGAATCTCACCAGTTAAAAAGGTCATTTTAAATGAATAACTTTATTCCTTAAACTTTACACATTAATCCATGGGACACACACACAACAGTTAATATAAACTTTTTAATTATTATTATTATTAAATTCTATATCTAACTTCACTTAATGTTAGATATAAATTAGATTCGACGACTACACTAAATTACGCGGAACTTATACATTTTAGATTCTACTTTCTAAATTATAATATTTAATATTTAAGATCACGAGTGACGCGGGTTGAATGAATATCGACGTTCCTCCCCGAGTCACATATATTTATAACCTTGCATTTTTGGATTACGTACAAGGGTAGCATTAGAGTAGGGGAGTCAAGTGCAACCCCTTGACGTTGAGCCTGACCAATAGGAGCTCGCTAACGAATGCCGTAACGTATCAAGCTGACCACGTAGGCCCGGCGTACGTGACTTTTAATAAGGCTACATTTTCATGAATACTATTTTATCTTATTAGGTATATGAAGCAAATTATTTTATCCTAAAATTAAAGAAGAAGAGAGAGAGAGAGAATGTTGAAGAGTTTATACTAACATTCTAAATAACCTTGATAAGCAATTTCATAAAACAATTATTAATTTTTTATACGAATATAAATTAACCCGTATCTTACGATAAAGAAAGTTTCTTCTTTATCGACTGAGATTATAAAATCAACGAGTTTAATCGACGGCAATACGCAAGCCGTCACACCTTATCCCTTATTTTAAAAGTTTTTTTAACATTCAATATTAGAAACAACTGTTATATTACTTAAAATTTCCTTATATTTGTTTGACAAGATTATCATGGAATTGTAATATGACGAAATTTGAATTCATTAAACATGACGGTATTGAGGGTCGGCTCTCTCTAGATTCAAGATCCATGGTGTATGACCGAGAGGAGGAGCGCGGGGATAGGGGCAAGTAATAAAGGCTGAGAAAACTGTCAACAGTCTGTTAACACGTGTTGCTAAAAGGGCTAGTTTTGAAAATGGCCCTTTTTTAATATAAAAAAAAAAAGAAAAAAGGTATAATCCCTTGTTTTCTTACTAGTGGTCACACCCAGTGTAAGAGTGTGTTAAGTGAAAGTGCAAGTTAGGGAGTTTTTAAAATGTTGTTTTTAAAGTTTGTTCAATTGAAATCTAAGAAATAAAATCGAGTTGATTTCCTTTATTTGAGATTTTGACACATTTGACGTTTAATGTTTTCATGGTTGTCTTTAAAGCCAGTATAGCACTAAAAATAGAATTCAGGAATACTTTATCATCTTTTTTATTTATAATGACCATACGGAAGATATACCTATATTTTTAGAGTAAAACACGGTATCGCCTAACTTTGGTTTTTCCTTTTTAAAACTTCCTATATCAAATAACTGATTTTTGATTAATTCCTCATTATTTTCGGATTTTAAAAGTCCATCAGAGGACAGAAAATAAGCAATGTTTCTTTTACCCATAATTATTTTATCTTTGGAATATGACAAGCAACTGATACCTTTTATTTGAGGATTAGATTCTATATGAGTTACTTTACTAATTTGAATGGAACTTTTCTCTGAGATAGGAATAGCCCGTCCGCAACCATCGTCACTCAATCTTAAAGTGAGGGCTTCATTAACAACAGAGTTGATGGCTTCACCAACAAAAGAGTTGGTGGCTGTAATAGAGCCGATCTCCTGATCATCGGCCCCTTCTTTTATCAGAGGAGCAGGATAACTCCTGATATTTTCAGGCAGATGCTCGTTAACCATACTGGAACCGATGAGAGTAGGTCTGAATAGGACATCAGTATCTACCTCAACAGAGTTACTGGGGACTGGGAACCCCAATTTCTTATAAATCCCTAACATCTTTAGGCATCGATGACCAAAGATCTCAATCCCCCCAGATTGTAGTGGTAAAAATCACCAAAAACGCTCTGATCTTGGGGCACCTGAGTTTTTGTTTTTTGTGAGGTCTTATTTCCTGCCTCATTTTTTTCTGAAGACAATGGCCAGATTACCGTCGTCCTCCTTTTCCTCTATTGAGACAATGGCTGGGTTACCATTGCCCCTAGGATCATTGGCCAACGGCCAGCTAACATACGGCAGCATTATCTTGCCTGCGTTGGGGTTCATCCTACTCAGAAAAATCCTTCCTAACAATGCTTGTACACAAGCTTCCGTTGCAGGACTCTCTTCATCCTGTTCTGATAACAGACAAGCATGGTAGGAGTTCGCGCAGGCCAAACATGATCATCCATCAACATTACAGGGCGAGAGCCTTCTTTCTCGTTTAAATTATGAGGGTTCCTGCATAAGGCATCTGCATTGCTATTAATTTTATCTGGTTTATAAACGATATCGTAGTTATACTCAAAAAGTTCTACTCGCCATCTCCGTTTCGACGACTCTGCTGGGAGTTTAAAAAATTCTCTTCGCGTTTCCTCTTTAATCTTTCAAGTTCATTATCGGGTTTTTGTTTAAATCTACAATCTTGGATAAAATCACTTGATAGACTACAATAAGTACATTTCTTTCTCTCTTTCTCTTTTACAATTTTTTAAATATTTTTACAATAGCGTTGGATATGCCCAAGTTCATTGCGTCCATAACATTGTACGGGTCTTCGTTCTTGTTCACTGTTAAATTTTTGTTCGGTTCTACCTTCAATATATGTGACTCGCCTATTGGGAATTTCGGTACGTTCGATTTTTCTTAAATTTTCCGAAATTTTAATTTCATCGTTCTTATGAATTCTATTCCAACTTTTCCACTGGAGATCGGCTTGGTTCGCAAGAGCAATAGCATTTTGTAAAGTGGCAATATCTTTGTCCCTAATTTGCGAATAAACATCTTTATCAAGGCCGCGGAGAAAATTCCCAACCGAAATCGCTCGACAAGCTTCACAAATTCCTACAGCTTTTTCATTTGGAGTACTCTCCATTATTTGAGATGTTAACTTATTTAAAATTTGATTCACTCGAGCTCCGTATTCAGGAATGGATTCTTTAGCCTGTCTTTTAACGTTAGTCAAGTCTTGTAATAATTGATTTGAGTCTTCTTGAGGAAATATATTTGCTCCAATGTTTTTAATATTTCTTCTAACCTCATATTGATACGATCCTGAATATGGATTCGAGCTTCACCGGTAATTTTTGTCCTAATTAACATTGTCAAATAAGGCATTTCTAAAGGGCTGATCATGGACATGGTAGCTCGGCAGTGTTCTACGAACATTTTGACTGATATTTCTTCCTTCAAATTGGGGAATAATGTCTCTTACAATTTTAGAAACCTTCGAAGGATCAGGGGTACTAGCTAAAGAAATGAAGGGACGTATTTGCGGGTAAGTTTGAACGGGAACCGCGAAACTGCGATCGCCACCATTCCACAAATCATTCCCGCCTGTCAAACTCATTGTTCCTACTGAACGATTTGAAGTAGATGCAATTTGATTTAGCTTGCTACGCTTCTAACGCTCAGGGGATCAGTATTAACTCTGATCACCTTTTCTTTATTGGCTACAGGTTCACCACGCTTGGTGACCCTTCCAGCACGTCGTGTAACAGGCATTTTAGTTTCAGTCAGTACTCAAGGTGTAATATTGAAAACTTAATAT
>NC_046661.1:51981284-51985255 GCF_010883055.1 Belonocnema kinseyi | reverse complement strand
ACAAGTTGCGAAGCACAAATTTTCCTATTTTCAGTTATTTGCTAATTCCCTAAAAACAAAGAAATGTCCAAAAACATAAAACAGTCGATTTTTTATTATTTGCAGGGAGGGAAGGGGAAGGCAGGCTTTTTTAATGTTTAATTTTGGAAAAGACGAGTCCTTTATAGGAGAGTGTGCAGGCGAGAGTACTAACGTTGGGAAGCGCTTGAATCTGCTAACAATGCAATCGTAGACGGCGCCGCGTGTTTTCTTACAAAATGGATATTTCCGCCAATTTCCAATGAATCGATCTAAAAATTTCCAGAAATCTTCCTCCAATAGTATGGAACAAATCTCTCACTGGAAGTTGTCTCAACTTTAAAGTTCACTCGATACTTTTCTTCACTGAAGCTAAAAAAACGTGCTCACCGTCAGGTCTCCATTTGCAATTAATTATTATTAAACAATTAACATTTTTAACTTTTTTCTTCATTTAGTAGGCATACCTAGGGTATAGTTCGTATGTATACCAAATTTCAAATAGTTTCAATAATATTTGTCTGAATGGAGACGATTTATGTTTTAAAACATAATTGAATTTGGCGAAATTTTTTCATAACTTTTTCAATTTTATTATTAAAAATATACATCGGAAAGAAAAACTTCAAATAGAAAAAAGTTCCGTCTTGTCATTATCTACAAGCCTATATATTTTTTTATTTAATTTTTTGAACTTTAAAATTTGAATATCACAAGACGTTTGGACAATACTTTCTCGCGGTTTCGAGCGCTTGTCACCTTATTGTATCCGGACCCTCAATTATTTGAACAATTAATTATTGTATATTTTAACAAATTTTTCAATTGAGCCAGAGATGTCAAATTTTATTCAAATTGGTGTTATATGCTACTTTCTGTTAAATAATTATACAATTTTTACACATTTATTTTATTGTTTAATAATTTTTTTTCTTTAAACAATATTTATTTGCTAAAGCAGCTTTTTTCGGTAACTAAAAGAATTGCAATAAAATAGAACACATAGCATTATGTTTCTGACTTTATAGCGTATAGAAAGAAAAAATTTACCACTTTTTAAGTGTTTAAACAAATATAATTTGTTTAAATAATTACTTTTCCAAAAATACTTTCGAAATCGTAATTAATTATATGTCTTCTATTTAATAGTTATCGAAAAATAACTGCTTCAGCAAATGAAAATTGTGTGAACAAATAGAACTTTGTTAAACATTAAAAGAAATGTATGAAAATTATGTAATTATATTATATATGTATATATACGTATATATGTATGTATGTATGGATGTATGTATGTACATATGATATTAAGATATTAATTATACGTATTTAATTTTTCATTCAAAATCAAAAGAAAACTTTCTGTACGTAAAAATTAAGTGAAAAATTCACTTAACCCTTTTTGAATAAAACCAATGTCAGAAGCCAAAAAACATTGCTTCGAAAATGATTTTTCAAAAAGGTTGTTTTTGCAGCGATGCATACTTGCTGAGAACATTTTTCTCTTAATTTTCTTTAAACAGAAACTTATACTTTAAAATTGTATATTGAATTTGAAAATTATCCTTGAATTACGCAGCCACATAAAAAAAGTGCGGATCTGGTAACAAGACACACGTATTCCTATGCACTGTAAATAATAAAAAAATTTCACAACTAAAAAATAAAAATGGTAAAATCACATACAAAATTTTTTGTAAAATTATCACTTGTATTATAGGGAAAATACCATTTTTGAGGTTAAGAATCCAAATGAATTTGTAACTTTACCACTTTCAGTATGGCAATATAGCATGACGTTGAAGAATACATTTTCTGCTCGTAAATCTGTCATATTTAAGGTAGGTAATAAAGGAACCCTTCTTGAAAGTGGAGAATTTCTACAAGATTGTGAATGTACAAAAAGTAGTAAAAATCCCTTTTTCGAACGTAACCTTGCATCCTAAAAATGTGAAATTGATATAAATCGCATTTATGCAGGTTTTAATACAGTAAAATTAGAAGTCATTGTTCAATTTCCAGGGTGCGGAAAATAACAGAAAATTTGTAATGAGTTGTAAAAATGTTGTCAGGAATTGGTAAAAATAATGAAAAATGTTCTTTATATTGAAAATGAATCAAAATGTATTCAATGATATGTAAAAGCTTAACGAATAACCTCTTGAAGGAGAATTACCCCATTGCAGTCATTCTTTTTCATAAAATATATTCTTACAATTAAAGAAAAACATTTTTGCATAAATAAGAAAAATATTTCAATATCAAAACATATATTATAGGAAGATTAAAAGTTTACAGAAATCGAATAAATTCAATGAATTAGCAAAACTCCAAAATTATCGATTGCATTTGTTTCAAGTTTGCTGAATGGGCTTAGATGCCATTAAATATTTAAATTATTGTTTAAGTTTTCTTTACTATTCAGTTAAGTTTATTATTTATTTCGTGCATTTGAAGCCAATGCAGGTCAAAAATGACGCTTCAAACTCTGGAAACCTACGTCTGTAGCTTTCAGTGCCACCAAACGGATCTTCCACAACCTCGTTAGTGTCACACTGCCTCTTTGACTCTCTGAGTGTGGAATAGTTAGTGCAGTGTGGCGGAAAATGCCGTATAAAGTATAAGAAGACTTTTACTGGACGCTCAGATTCTATGTGCCTTCCATCCGGCTTTGAAGTCAGGTTTCGAAAAAAACTATTTCTATATAAATTGCATGAATGAATTTACTATTTATGTAGAAAGCCATCACTTTTTCGAAGCCCAACTTCAAGCCGGAGGGAAGCCATTTATAAATGTATGGACCTAGACGATGTATAATATTGTTTTCATTTAAGCAGTGGTAGTACGACAGGGAATTTCCTTGCGGAATTATAATTTTTATTTTGAGACAGGGAATTTTAGTAAAAAATATACATATATATTATATATTTACATAAATAAATAACTTATTTATATGCAGATTTATTTCCTTTTTATGTCCTTTCCTTTGCATATATATTAATTAATGTAAATTTAATAATTTGAAAAATATTACTTTCTGCAACATTCCTAATTTTAACGGACAATTTACAATTTCTACTGAAGCTACCATTAATAACGTTTTTACTTCGGATACTGGAATTACGAACAATTGTGAAAATTCAAATATTTTTTGTTAAAATGCTATAACCTACAAATTTACAAATCATTGCGATTTTACCGAATCTGCTTGGAAACTTACATAACCTGAAAGTTAATTTCCCAACTGAACGTGGATACTCGCTATTGTCTGTGAAAACGCTACTTTAATAGTAGGTAATGTACGGACCTACTATGAAAGTGCTAAAGTTACATAAAAAAATTTTCACAGTGTGGATTTTGGGGCGCTGAATTCAAATTCGGTATCAAAAATCATCCATCACGTCACGGTTGAGCCATAACCTCAAAAAATGACGAAAAATCATGCACTGAGGCAAATAAATTTCAAAATAATGCCAGTGATGCAAATTTTCACTTCAAAAACATGTCGACAACTGTGAAGGATCAACCCTTGTCTGATATCAACTTATTTAACATAACTTTACCCAACAGAACCTGACCTCACATAACCTGAATTAACAGAAATTTATTGAACTACACGTAAAGCTCTGGAAGCATACATTTTGCAACCGTAGCTCTTCATCAATAGATCACTTGGTTGGTGTAGAGTCTCATGCTACAAGGAAAAAAACCGCAAGCATTTCTCAATCGCATGCCATGTCAGGTTTTGTTAGGTTAGGATAGGTTAAACCTCTATGTAGGTTAAGCCGAAGCTGAATGAAACGGTACCGCAAACACAACGGGACAACACAATGAGTTTAATTGTATGACGCTAAGTTAGGTTAGGTCAGGTTTTTTTAGGTTAGGATAGGTTTGACCTCTTTGCAGGTTAAGCCCAAGCTGATTCAAACGGTACCGCAAACACAACGGGACAA
>NC_046661.1:51978404-51981184 GCF_010883055.1 Belonocnema kinseyi | reverse complement strand
TGAGTAAAGTTATGTTAAATAAGTTGATATCAGGCAAGGGTTGATCCTTTACAGTTGTCGACATGTTTTTGAAGTGAAAATTTGCATCACTGGCATTATTTTTTAATTTACTTCACTCAGTGCATGATTTTTCATCACTTTTTGAGGTTATGGCTCAACCATGACATGATGGGTGATTTTTGATACCGAATTTGAATTCAGCGCCCCAAAATCCATAGGAATACGTGTGTCTTGTTACCAGATCCGCACACTTTTTTTTTGTGTGGCTGTGTTAATTATTATTGTATAAATTCCTAATCTGTTAAGAAAACATAATCATAATAATAATTTAAAATTTAAATAATATGTATTAAAATAATTAGGTATAATTATTCATATTATTATTATCAAAGTATTATTGTTATAAAAACTGAAGATAATAAATTTAAAAGATTTATTTATTATAATAACATTTTATAGTTGAAAAAATCATTAAAACCAATGCTTAGTTAAATAATTAATTTTAAACTGTGATGTGAAATTCAACAATTTTTAAGAAATACTTAAAATTGTATACGTTGAAACATTTAGCAGGTAAAAATTAAAGAATTTTACAAGTTAATAGTTGAAGGGGTTTGTTGAAACTTGATTTTTGTTGTTGAAGATTTATCATTTTAGTTGAAATTCATCTACTTGGTTGAAACCCCATTTTTTTCTAATTTTAAATTATATTTTTGGACGTCCGTTAGCATGTTCGCTATCATTTCCCAAATTTTTAAGACAAAATATTTATTATTCTAAAAAAAAAGCCGAGGGAACCTAAAACTGGTAAAATTGACAATTTTCTAAGTATCACATGCCCTTAAGAGTAATAAAAACTTGAATTGGTTTAAATTGTTGCTAATTGTGTAAATTGTTCCCAATCGGATTGAATTGAGTAAATGCACTTGCCTGCAATACGCCCTCTGCAGTTTTCGTTGTTAACACACATGACGCGCACGTGTTTGTTGGTTAGATATTAAATTATGACTAATTTAACAAACATTCTAAGGGCATGTGACAAAGCTAAATACCTATATTACCGACCTCACTTTATCAGTTCACTGAATGTATTTTTGAACCTAAGAACTTTTTTTTGTAAATAAAATATCGAGCTGAAACTTTGAGAAATGCAAGAGCCGAAAGAAAACTACGTTCAAGTACAAAGCTTAATAATAAAAGATGTAAAAAAAATATTTCAACCATCAGTCCCATCGGCATCATCCGGTAACGTTGTGTGACGGCTTGCGTATTGCCGTCGATTAAACTCGTTGATTTTATAATATCAGTCGATAAGGAAGAAACTTTCTTTATCGTAAGATACCGGTTAATTTGAATTCGTATAAAAAATTAATAATTGTTTTATGAAATTGCTTATCAAGGTTATTTAGAATGTTAGTATAAACTCTTCAACATTCTCTCTCTCTTCTTCTTTAATTTTAGGATAAAATAATTTGCTTCATATACCTAATAAGATAAAATAGTATACATGAAAATGTAGCCTTATTAAAAGTCACGTACGCCGGGCCTAAGTGGTCAGCTTGATACGTTACGACATTCGTTAGCGAGCTCCTATTGGTCAGACTCAACGTCAAGGGGTTGCACTTAACTTCTCTACTCTAATGCTACCCTTGCACGTAATCCAAAAATGCAAGGTTACAAATATATGTGACTCGGGGAGGAACGGCAGATATCTTTCAATCGTCGATATTCATTGAACCCGCGTCACTCGAGATCTTAAATATTATAATTTAGAAAGTAGAATCTAAAATGTATAAGTTCCGCGTAATTTATTGTAGTCGTCGAATCTAATTTATATCTAACATTAAGTGAAGTTAGATATAGAATTTAATAATAATAATAATTAAAAAGTTTATATTAACTGTTGTGTGTGTGTCCCATGGATTAATGTGTAAATTTTAAGGAATAAAGTTATTAATTTAAAATGACCTATTTAACTGGTGAGATTCTTCATTTCATCGCCTGTGATTAATATAAAGATTCAAATAACCGCCGTAGTTTATTTTCAAATCAACGCCAGTCAGCAGCGAACCTTAAGACTAGAAAAGGAATTCACCAATCAAAGAATAATTCTTTATATTATTCGATGGATCCGAAAGTTAGTACGTAACATTTGGTGACAGCGTAGTGGGATTTGCTGCGCCGCGGGAACTAAGTTCAAACGCCTCAATCTTTCCCGGTATAAGTGGATAATCTTGGGACGATTATATTTAAGGCTCAAGACCCATGAGTACTGGAATTGGGAGAGGTCCAGTTAAAGTTTCAACCACCGAGAGTTCAGCATCGAGAGTTCTGACATCTAGAGATCAGCACCGAGAGTTCTGACATCCAGAGATCAGCACCGAGAGTTCTGACGTTCAGAGATCAGCACCGAGAGTTCTGACGTTCAGAGATCAGCACCGAGAGTTCTGACATCCAGAGTTCAGCATTAAGATGTTTCATAGCTGTGAAAAGGACAACAAGACCATCACCCCCCCCCCCCCCCCCAGTGAATAGTGAAGTGTTGAAAATTGTCGTGATATGACAAATTAAATTCTCCTCTTTGCTACATTGAGGTAAAGTAAGAAAATAGATATATTTAATTCTAGGTAATGGTGTTTATCAGTTTTCAAGGCAGGAAAATAATAGAAAATTAATCAGAAATCAGGAAATATCAATTATTTGAGAATGTTATAACTTATAAAATATGAAGTATAAATGCTAACAAATTTTTACTAAAAGTCTTTGCGTTCTATTCTGAT
>NC_046661.1:51974829-51978304 GCF_010883055.1 Belonocnema kinseyi | reverse complement strand
CTACCTCTTGCCCCCCTGACCAAGCAACTATTTTTTCACTTCTAACCTCAAAAACTTCACACGCTCCAAATTTTCACTTCAAACCACTCACTTTCACCCTTCTTCCTTTACACTCGATCTCCGCACTTTCTGCCTTTTCTGCATCCACTCACCCTTATTTCCTCCACCAAAGCCAAAAATATACCATTTGACAAAAAGAGTTCTTTCGCGATCGGTACCGGAAACGGAAGCCCAATTTAATTGTACTAAAATTAATGCACTGATTTTAGGCCCGCCTTAGTAAAGACAAAATTTCAAATGCGCATACATAGAATGTGAAGTTGAGAGACTTCTGTTCCAGCGTGGATTTAAGCATAAAAAATCATATTACAATAAGTGAGAAGAATACTGGTTATATGTTCGACTGATTAATCACAGTAAAATATATGGAGAAAAGTATTGCAAGAGAAAATATACTACAGAAAATCTTGATAAAGCAAAATATTTAACTGAAGAGATTATGAAATTACTTTAAGAAATTAATAAAAATAGATACTTACTGAAACTAATGAAAATGAAAGTTTTTACCATTATAGAGTTTTAATTTCTTTTTTAATTTTAATTAATATATAGTGCATACATTTTCTTAGAAAAATTAATTTGTTTAAAATGTTCAAATGGTTCAAAATCTAAAAAAAAGTTAAGTTCTGAATTTGTTCATGAAATTCATTTGTATAATAAATCATTATTGTAAATTTGTAAGGTGTCGTAGGAAAATGTTATTGGAAATATATTCTTTATTGATTCCGTAAACAAATTATGCCTATTCTTCCAAAAATGCCCAAACTCTTAATTTGCTCATGAAAGTAGTTTAAATAATAAATCTTGAAAATGCGATTATTGAAAAATAGCCAAATTCTGAATTTGTGGCGCAAGTTCTTTAAATAAATAACCATTCTTGTAGATTTAACAAATACCTTAGGAAAGAGTCATAGCAAAGACAATCATGGTTAACTTCGTAAACAAATTGTGTTTATTTATTGAAAAATGCCTAACCTCTCAATATGTTTATGAAAATTGTTTAAATGATTAATAATTATTATAAATTTACAAAGTATCGTAAGAAATGATCATCAAAAGACAATCTTAGTTCAGATCTTTGAATGGATAAGTGAAAAAGCTATTACGGATCTTAAGACTAGACTTGGACAAATAGGTACCAAGTTGTCACCTTTCTAGAAACCTGAAAACATAGGTCGAGGACGGCAGGGAGTAACATCGCATGCTCCCTCACCCTAAATGCCTAAACCATGGCGCTCTGTGCGACCGCACGGCTTGCACGCCTCAAAGCCGGCCCTTATTTTAAATGAACTAGTTGAAATTAAAAAGTTTAAAATTGCATTGTGTGAAATAAAAATAAATAAAAATTCGAAGTTTTTGAATGGTTACAGTCTTAGAGCTCTGAATTTTCATATTGAATACTGAATTAAAACATTTACAAACATTGAAACATTCAATTTAGTTTTCGTTTGAAAATTCTCGAATTTTAATTGCTTCATATTGAAAATTATTTATTTAAAAAAAATTTCAACTTAACATTTTACAATTGTGAAATTTTTGAATCAGTTTCTGATTTGACTTTCAGGTCGCCTTAAAAACTTGAATAATTCTTAAATTTCGTGCTAAATTATCTCTTCCAAATATGAATAGGAAATTTTTTATTTTTCTATTAAATATACCTATTTTCAAACAAGCGTCTTGTCTCTTATATCTTATTTCAAAATGTAAACATGGAAAAGTTTGAACCAATTTTTTAATTTAAATAATGAAATCTAAGAGAAAATTAAAAAATATTTCAAAACATTAAAAAAATTTTCAAACAAAAAACACATCGGTAGATAGTAAGGCACTTGACTTAAGTTAGCAACATTTTTTTAAATGTTACAAAAATGTATATAATTTTGAAAGATATTCATGAGTAAAAGTTCTAAATATCTTTTAAATTAACTCCAATTTTTTCAATTATTTAGCAGAGCGATTTTCATTTGATCGCAGTTTACCTGCTCGACGTACGAGCGCTGTGTCGAGCATTGCCTGAAGGGGGCCCTTTTGTCCTCATAACGAATAAAACACGAGACATAACATTTTTATAATATTGTAATCAACAATTTAAAAATATTATATTCGAAATGTACATTTATTTGCGATTCCAACGACATGTTACTTGCAATGAATAGATTAAAATTAGAATAAGTTGTCGCAGATATGCTTATTGTTATTTTTCAGCAATTCCCGTCGTCGTTTTCTAAGAAATAATCATTAATATACAGTTTTAATATTTATTATGACTTTTAAAACAATTTTAAATTGTTTAAACAAATGTTAATTATTTAAACAATATTTTATTCCCCAGAAATTTTAAAAATGATCTTATTTTCTTATTGAAACGCAATATTTTGTCATTGTTTGAAGTAGTAAATTTGTCTGAAAAAATTACGTAATTGAGGGACCGGATACAATAAGGGGACGAGCGCTCGAAACCGCGAAAAAGTATTGTCCAAAAGTCTTGTGATATCCAAATTTTAAAGTTCGAAAAATTAAATGAAAAAAAATATGAGCTTGTAGAGAATGACAAGACGGAACTTTTTTCTATTTGAAGTTGTTCTTTCCGATGTATATTTTTAATAATAAAATTGAAAAAGGTATGAAAAAATTTCGCCGAATTCAATTATGTTTTAAAACATAAATCGTCTCCACTCAGACAAATATTATTGAAACTATTTGAAATTTAGTATACATACGTACTATGACCTAGGGATGCCTAGTAAGTGAAGAAAAAAGTTAAAAATGTTAATTGTTTAAAAATAATTAATTGCAAATGGAGACCTGACGGTGAGCACGTTTTTTTAGCTTCGGCGAAGAAAAGTATCGAGTGAACTTTAAAGTTGAGACAACTTCCAGTGAGAGATTTGTTCCTTACTATTGAAGGAAGATTTCTGGAGATTTTCAGATCGATTCATTGAAAAGTTGCGAAAATATCCATTTTGTAAGAAAGCACGCGACGCCGTCTACGATTGCATTGTTAGCAGATTCAAGCGCTCCCCAACGTTAGTATACTCGCCTGTACACTCTCCCATAAAGGACTCGTCTTTTCAAAAATTGAACATTAAAAAAGCCTGCACTTTCCGTCAATTTATACAAAATCGACTGCTTTAATTATTGGACATTTCGCTGTTTTCAGGGAATTAGCAATAACTGAAAATAAGAGAATTAGTGCTTCGCAAGTTGTTCCACCCTTTATTATGTTTCCTTCTTTTTGATAATAAAGAATGTAAACAAACCGTCTAGTGTCTTTGTTTTGAAATTTTCACTGTGGAATGGGTTCAGTGTCCAAAAATTGTTTCGAACTGTGCAGATCGCTCTGTGATCTAATAAGATCAAATTTAATGTTATATTTTTTGCTCTGTTACTGTAAAACAATATAATTAGAAGTTTC
>NC_046661.1:51968585-51974729 GCF_010883055.1 Belonocnema kinseyi | reverse complement strand
CGGCTTTGGGTAATAGCAAACTATACTCTCTAGCATACGCGGACGATGTAGTTCTATTAGCAGATGATGAGAAGGGGGTGAACCTAATGATGAGAATCTTCGTAGAGTATGTAGGAACAAAAGAGCTGACGGTGAACGTAGATAAGACAAAGGTGATGTGTTTCAGAAATAGAAAGAGCAAAATAAATTAGGTTTGGAAGATGAGCGGACAAAAAGTGGAAATTGTGGAGGAGTTCTGTTACCTAGGTTTTTGGTTTGAGGCAGAAGGAGGAAACGAGCTTCAGGTGAGGAAAAGAATTGAATGTGCGAGTAAAGTAAGGGGCCAAGTATGGGGTATAGGAAAGAGAAGGTTCAAGAACGATTGGAGAATGAGGGTCTGGTTGTTAGATACGTTGGTGTGGGCGGTGTTGTGTTATGGTGTGGAGATCTGGGGATGGAAGGAAACATAGGAAAGTAGAGAGTATGCATGAACGATTCCTGAGGTGGGTAATGGGGGTTAGCTGGAGTTGCCCAGGATATATGTTAAAAGAAGAGTTAGGAAGAGAAAATATGGTTACTAGACAAATTAAGAGAGCATGGAGGTTTGAAGAGAAGCTAAAAAGGGGAGAGGGAAGTAAAATTGCACAAGCATGTTTCTGTGAAATTTGGAACAATGAAGCGAGAGGTAATGTGGGAAATTCAAAATGGGAGGTAGAAAGGAGAAAAATGAGAAGGGCGTGTAATATTCGAGAAGGGGTTATGGAGTGGCAGGACATAGATTTAGAGCTATTGGTTAAACAAGGAGAAGAGAGATGGACAAAGATTATAGATTCGAGGTACAATAGATGGTATATGATGGTCAAAGGGTTGACGGAACCAGAATATCTACAAAAAATAAAAAAGGAAGAAAAATGGAGTAGGGTTGTGCGTTTCAGCATGAGAGAAGGAGTGAGAGCATACAGATATTGGGTGAATGAAGAGGAGAATTTATGCAGAGTATGTGGATACGAAATGGAGTCATGGGCACATGTATTAGAGAGATGTACAGGAGAGGAAGAGGGACAGTTGAGTGTGGATGAGTGTGTAAGATGGATCTTGGATGGTAGTGGACAGGGAAAATACGAACTCTCTAGAGCCTCGTCTAGTGGCCGCCAGGTTGCGTATTTTCGTGTACAACGTTACCGGCTGATGCCGTTGGAATTGATTGTTGAAATATATTTTTTTACATCTTTTATTATTAAGCTTTGTACTTAAACGTAGTTTTCTTTCGGCTCTTGCATTTCTCAAAGATTGAGACCAATATTTTATGTATAAAAAAAGTTCGAACGTTCAAAAAATGTTGAGGTTCAGAAAAAAGATGAAATAATTTTCAGTGAAGTTCCTACCAAATTTCAGTACCTAAACGTACTTTATTGTACCCTAATAAATCTTCCAAAGTTTCAGCTCGATATTTTATTTACAAAAAAAGTTCTTAGGTTCAAAAAAACGTTTTGTTGAACATTATTCCAATTTCGGCAGAAACTTTCATCGGTTAAATAAAAAACTCGATTTTTAATTTGAAAATTTTTACTATAAAATTCCGCGTTCAGAATTAATCTCTTTCGTTTAAAAAGTCAACTGTTTTCTTGAACATTATTCCCTTTTCGACAGAAGTTTCATTTTTCAAATGATAAACTCGATTTTTAATTTGACCGAAAAAATATACATCTATAAAATATTTTCAAAATGTCAGCAGCTTACAATTAATAATTATTACAAGTGATTACAAAAATCCAAATACGTTTGGATTTGATGAATAGTCCAGAATGGAAAAAGGATAGCTTAAAATAAATTATGATTCTTAAGTATGAGAAAGCTTTTAATGCTTTTACTTGATTAAATAGAAATAGAATATGGAAAAAGCTAAAAAATGTAGAAACTGTGGCCAAGAGTTGAAATTTGAATGAAGGCAATTTTTTACTTATAGGGTGTGAGACTAATCGACTTTTATGAGAATTAATCGACTTCAAATTAAACTAATGATAGTGTCTAAATGCATATAAAATTAACAGTATGATGATAAGTGGCATTGCTGTGATAGAAATGGTTCCACTTCTACAAACTAGGTTTTCGTAAGATGTCTTGAATCGGATCTGATCTGGGAATCTACAGAAGTTCATGTCTGAAAAGAAGAAAATGTAATGTTTTTTTGTAGGTCAATGAATCCTAATTCTGTTTAGGGACCGCATATATTAAGTCATCCTTTTTGTTTGAAAATTCAATTGTTTTCTTGAAAATTCGTTTTTCGACTTAAAAATTCATTTTTTTTTAGAAATTTCATCTTTCTTGTTTAAAACTGGAAATATCTGATTAAAACTTCATCTTTATGATTAAAAACTAATCTGTTTGGGTTTCAAATTAACTTTTATGTTGAAAATTCACAATTTCGGGTTTGAAAATTTGTATTTTCGCCTAAAAAATACAGTAATTTTTTAGTTGAAGATTCGTAATTTCAGTTAAAAATTCAACTATTTTGTTGATAAATCGTTTTTTCTAGGTTAATTATTTTTTTTAATTGTAAATTTAACTATTTAACTTTTGTTTATAAATATATACTTTTTAATTAAGCTTTTAATTATTTGGTTGAAAATGCATGAGATTTATTGAGAAGATGTATTTTTCTGTTAGAAAATCACGTTTTTTTGGATAAAAATGCAACTGTTTGGCGGAAAATTAGTCTTTTTTAGTTGAGGATTGTAATATGTGATTGAAAATTTCAATTTTTTTTTATAAATTCAACTGTTTCTGATTCAAAATTAAATATTTTTTTGGTTGAAATATTAATTATTAAATTATTTGTTAAAAATTAATTCTTTTGGGTTAAAACTTCAACTTATTGGTTGAAAAATGAACTACTTTCTTTAAAATTAATTGTTTTGGTTAAAGTTTCAAAATGCAACTACTTTTGTTGAAAGTTCAATTGCTTTGTTAAAAGTTCATTATTTTGATTAAAAATATAAGAATTTTGTTGAAAATTCGTCCTTTTTGGTATTTTTTAGCTATTACTATTATTATTTCTGGTATTTCGTGGATTAAAATTTCAAACATTTTTTTGATAAATCGTTTTTTTTCTAGGTTATTTTTTTCAATTGTAAATTTAACTATTCAATTTTTGTTTATAAATGTATCTTTTTTAATTAAAATTTCAATTATTTTGGTAGAAAATCACGTTTTTTTTTATAAAAATGCAACTATTTGGCGGAAAATTAGTTTTTTTCAGCTGAGGATTCAAAAATTTGATTGAAAATTTCAATTTTTTTGATAAATTCAATTGTTTCTGATTTAAAATTAAATATTTTTTGGTTTAAATATTAATTATTAAATTATTTGTTAAAAATTAATTCATTTGGATTAAAACTTCAACTTATTGGTTGAAAAGTGAACTATTTTCTTTAAAATTAATTGTTTTTTTTAAAGTTTCATAATCTCAGCTGAAAATTCATCTCTTTTGCTTAAAATAAGACTACTTTGATAAAAATTAGTTTTTTTTGTTTAACGTTTAATTTTCATTGATAATTTAACTATTTGGTTGAAAATGCAACTGTTTTTTATTTAAAATTAAATATTTAGTTAAAATTTGAACTATTTTCTTTAAAATTCATATATTTTTGTTTGTTAAAGATTCATAATTTTAGTTGAAAATACATCTTTTTGGTTGAAAACGATACTTCTTTGTGAAAATATTTTTTTGGTTAAAATTAATTTTTTAAACTGGAAATTTAACTATTTGGCAGAAAATTAAACTGTTCAATTGAAAATTACTTTTTTTTTTAGTTAAGGGTTCTAGTACTTCGTTGAAAATTCGTATACTTCATATAAATTTAACTGTTTCTTCATTATTTATTAAAGATTCATAATCTTTGTTGAAAATTTATATTCTGGGTTAAAACTCAATTTTTTAACTGAAAATTTAACTATTTGGTTAAAAATCGAATTGTTTCGTTGAAAAATAATTTGTTTTAGTTGAGAATTTAAGTATTTCATTGAAAATTCTACCTTTTAGCTTGAAAATTCAACTCTGTTGAAAGTTGAACTACTTTCTTTAAAATACAGTTTGTTGGTTAAAGATTCATAATCTTACTTTTAGTTAAAAATTTATTTATTTTAGTAAAAAAAATTTTTTAATTAGTTTTTTAACTAAATATTCAATTGTTTGTTTTAAAATTAATTTTTCTTAGTTGAGAATTTAAATATTTCATTGAAAATTCATATTTTTTGAATGAATTTAACTGTTTCTAATTTAAAACAAAATCTTTTTTTGTTTGTAATATCAAATATTACATTTCTTGTTGAAAAATCATCTTCTTAGATTGTAAATTCAACTTTTTGGTTAAAAGTTGAACTAATACCTTCAAAATTCATCTTTTCGGTTAAAAATTCATAATCTCAGTTGAAAATTCATTTTTTTTTTTTTTTATTTGAAAATTTATATTCTGGCTTAAAACTCAATTTTTTAACTGAAAATTCAACTATTTGGTTAAAAATTGAACTAAAATTAGTTAAAAATTTATTTCTTTTAGTGAAATATTTTTCGTTAATTAATTTTTGCAACTGAATATTCAATTGTTTGTTTTAAAATTAATTTTTCTTAATTGAGAATTTAAATATTTCATTGAAAATTCGTATTTTTTAAATAAATTTAACTGTTTCTAATTTAAAACAAAATTTTGTTTGTTTGTAATCTCAAATATTACATTTTTTAAAATTCATCTTCTTAGATTGCAACTTCAACTTATTGCTTAAAAGTTGAACTACTTTCTTCAAAATTCATTTTTCCGGTTGAAGATTCATAATCTTAGTTGAAAATTCATCGTTTGTTAAAAATTGAACTATTTGATTAAAAATTCTTATTTTGGTTAAAAATTAATTTTTTATTAAATTATAATTTAAAATCTTCTTTAGCTGAAATATGAACTATCGCATTTTTTGTAAATAATTCATATCCTTTAATTGAAAATTCCACTCTTTGGTTGAACGTTAAACTATTTTCTTCATAATTCATCTCTTTTGTTGAAAATTTATATTCTGAGTTAAAACTCAATTTTTTAAATGAAAATTTAACTATTTGGTTAAAAAATGAACTGTTTGGTTGAAAACTAATTTGTTTTAGTTGAGAATTCAAGTATTTTGTTGAAAATTCAACTTGTTGGTTGAAAGTTGAACTACTTTCTTTAAAATTCATTTTATTGGTAAAAGACTCGTAATCTTAAAATTAGTTCAAAATTAATTTCTTTTGTTGAAAAATCTTTTTTTTTTAATTAATTTTTTTAACTGAATATTCAACTGTTTGTTTCTCAAATTACTTTTACATAGTTGAGAATTTAAGTATTTCGTTGAAAATTCATATTTTTTGAATGAATTTAACTGTTTCTAGTTTAAAAACTAAAGGATCTAAAAGATTGAACTAGCTGTTCGAAATAGACGAGTGTTCATCAATATAGTTGATTTTGCTACCCAAAAAAAGATGACTTTTAAGGAAAATTTAGATAAAATCATCAACAAAAGTAAAAAATTAATCTGGAAAATTCCGGGTTTTCCTCTACATTCTAGGGTACTTCTTGGTGTTCAAAAATCTGGGCTATAGTTCCCGGTTTCCCAGTCAGTGACCACCCCACTTTTAGTTGTACATTTCTTAAATTTTTTGTCACTTACAATATGTGGTTGACTTTTTTTTAAGTCAAATATTTAAGGGTTGATGTTGATAATCCAACGATTTTTCGATCGCACCTCGTGTGATAATTCTGAAAAAAAGAACCTGAAAACAATGATGAGGAGAGTGGAGCTGAAAGGTAAACATAAAAACATAACCTACAATTTCTTGAGGTATTTGCAGATTTGCTTACTCTGGCATTAAATTGAACCAGCTATGGATAATAATTATAGCACAAATATACAAAATCTACAAACGGCTTTTAAGGTGAAACACTGGACAGTTAAAAACACACAAAATTGACTCATTTATCTGTCAAAAATTGCTTGCTTCGGGATCGAACAGTAAGATACCAACAATCTCAATTCTAAGTCTGCCTGAGTTAAAGCCGATATCAGGTTGTGTGCGTGTGATATACCTACGATGGCCACGCGACGCACACATGTTTAGGGTTAAGGGCCACTTTCATTTACCTC
>NC_046661.1:51967462-51968485 GCF_010883055.1 Belonocnema kinseyi | reverse complement strand
TCCTCTTTACTTTGTTTCCCCTTTGCCGCTTGGAAACCCCTCTGATTTATTTCTAGCCTCTTTTTCGTCTCCCTTCCCCCTACCTTTCTCAAGACTTTTTCCGTTTTTCCTTAATTCTTCTAATTCTTCATCCCAGCGCCATTCCTCCCCATTTATCCATAACCTGTCTCTCCCTATTTATACCATATGGCCCTTTTCCTCTCTACCCAAGCCCTCTGCTCTATTTGCCATCTCCTTTTCCTCTCCTTCCATGTCAGATCTTCTTCAATTCTTTCCCTTCTTCCTCTCAATAATTTTTTTCTCTCCATAATTTTCTATTTCTCCTCCTCACTCCCCACTTTTACTAGAAACATTCCTTCTTTTCCTTCTTTTGACCCTCCTATTCTCTTGGCTCCTTCTACCCTTACCTGCACTCTAATATCTCGAAAAAGATTTGTTATTTCCACTTCTCCTGTTTCACTCTCCACATTTAATCTCTTGACTACTATGTTATTTTTCCTTTTTGCCCTTTCTTCCCCTTCTAATCTTCTTTCGATCTCACTGAGTCTTTTCTTCAATCTTTCATTCTCACTTCGGACGTTCTTTTCATTACCTTGAACTATTTCCTCATTTTCTGTTTTTTCCCCCATATGCTCATTCCTAATTTCTAGACTGGATACCCGCTCTTCCAACTGCTTTATTTCTCTAGCTCTCTGTTCGTAAACCTCTCTCTGTCTATTCTCAATGCTCTCTAGCTTACTCCAAACCTTGTCTTTCTCCTCCTTCCAACGTTTATCCCATTCTTCCCATTTTTCTATGACCTTTTTCACTTCCCCCCTTACATCAGTTTCCTGCCTATTCATATCCCTATTCATTTCATTCAATCTCTTTCTTGTTTCCTCTCTAAAGCCTTTAATGAGAGCTTCCAATTTTTCAAACATCCCCCCCCTCTCTCTCTCTCTCTGGTGTTTTCCTTTTAATTCTAACTCTCTTGTTCTCCTGGTCCCTTTCTACCTCATCTTCCCCAGCCACTCTTTTCCTTTT
>NC_046661.1:51962674-51967362 GCF_010883055.1 Belonocnema kinseyi | reverse complement strand
TTCAGTGAAGTTCCTACCAAAATGCAGTACCTAAACGTACTTTATTGTACTCTAATACATTTCCCAAAGTTTCAGCTCGATATTTTATTTACAAACAAAGTTCTGAGGTTCAAAAAAACATTCAGTGAACTGAAAAACTGTGATCGGTAATATAGGTATTTAGCTATGTCACATGCCCTTACATTTTCTATTAGAAACTCACGGAGTAATAGCAATACTTTTTTGCAGCGTTACAAATGTAAAAAAATGTCATTAAGGGCATGTGACACAGCTAAATACCTATATTACCGACCTCACTTCTTCGGTTCACTGAATGTTTTTTTGAACCTCAGAACTTTTTTTTTAAATAAGATATCGAGCTGAAACTTTGGAAGATTTATTAGAGTACAATAAAGTACGTTTAGGTACTGCATTTTGGTAGGAACTTCACTGAAAATTATTTTATCTTTTTTCTGAACCTCAACATTTTTTGAACGTTCCAACTTTTTTTATACATAAAATATCGGTCTCAAACTTTGAGAAATGCAAGAGCCGAAAGAAAACTACGTTTAAGTACAAAGCTTAATAATAAAAGATGTGAAAAAATATATTTCAACAATCAATTCCAACGGCATCAACCGGTAACGTTGTACACGAAAATACGAAACCTTGCGGCCACTAGACGAGGCTCTAGAGAGTTCGTATTTTCGTGTACAACGTTACCGGCAGATGCCGTTGGATTTGATAGTTGAAATATATTTTTTTACATCTATTATTATTAAGCTTTGTACTTAAACGTAGTTTTCTTTCGGCTCTTGCATTTCTCAAAGTTCGAGACCGATATTTTATGTATAAAAAAAGTTCGAACGTTCAAAAAATGTTGAGGTTCAGAAAAAAGATGAAATAATTTTCAGTGATCTTCTTACCAAAATGCAGTGCCTAAACGTACTTTATTGTACTTTAATACGTTTGCCAAAGTTTCAGCTCGATATTTTATTTACAAAAAAAGTTCTTAGGTTCAAAAAAACATTCAGTGAACGGAAAAAGTGAGGTCAGTAATATAGGTATTTAGCTGTGTCACATGCCCTTAACTTCGACTGAAGGTAATTTCAAGCACATCCATAATAGCTCAAGTAATATGTTGCAAGCGAAGTTTAAAAATAAACTTCTCTCTAGCTTGCATCGCAGCGTTGTTGCCTGAGGTTTCCACTGCGTAGCGCTAGCATCCAGAAAAAATTCTTAAAGTTACCGACGGCACGCTTATTAACTGCTACTAAATGAAGATGTACTTGAAGGCGCCTTTGGCTCATGTAAATGGCAGATATTTTATTTTTTAAAGTTTCTAACGCTGCAAGAAAAAATATTGCGATTACTCCATGAGTATCTAATGTAAATTTTAACGTAGAATCCGAATTTCAACCATTTAAAAGTTGATTTTGCTATCTTTTTGAGTTTTTTAAAAAGGAGCCGAATGGGGACCCAATGCGGTCTTTACGGGTACTTTATAGAGGCTCCATTCGGTTCCTTTGGTCCACCAGGGGCAAATTAATAACGATTAAGGGCATATGATACTTACAGTTAACCAGGCTTTTTTTCCACAAAAATGAAAATTTTAAAATCTGAATTCGGAGATGCTATAAAATATCATAACGGACGTCCCCAGATTCTTTTTTCAGAAATAATAACAAAAAAAATTATTGTACTAAATAAAAATTTTATGCATATGCATTATTTTGAGGTTACGTCGTTTTTCATTTCTGCCTTTCCGTTAATCTGGAAATTATTTTGGAAATAAACTTTTTTGATTGGTTGCAAACAAGGTTAGTTCCGGGAGATTAGTTACTATGTTTATACTTTATTTGTAAGTCCAAAATATCCGGCCAAAAATATTGTGTAGTTTGGAAGTAACGCTCGGGTGAATTGTAACACACATAACCTCGAAATATACACGCATGTTGTTAGCAATATCAATAAAATTTTGATAAAAAAACACAAAAAAAGTGTGCAGTGACGTCCGTTAGCATGTTCGCTATCATTTCCCAAATTTTGAAGGCAAAATATTCCTTATCCTAGGAAAAAAGCCGGGGGAATCTAACACCAGTAATGAGATGGGAGATTGCTTATGCCGTGTATTTGATGTCGACCGACTTACCGCAGCGCGCCATGTTTGCCTTATTGTTATTTTTCGGGAACTAAAATGAAAGGTGGCTTACCTGCTACTCACTTGGTAAAACAGGGTAAAATTTTATAAAGTCGTTAGAGAAGATCGGAATTGGTAACAATTAAACATAATAAAATAATAAATTAAGAAAAATGTATCAAATCTACTTCTTTAAAATTAATTATTTAACTAAGCTTTGGCTTTAATGATTTTCTCAACTAGAAAATGTCATCATAATAAATAATTTTTTATTTATTATCTTCAGTTCTTAGAATAATTCAATAATATAACTATTAATTAATTTATAATTAATACTGTGAATAATTATATCTAATTATTTTGATCTATGTTATTTAAATTTAAATTCATTATTGTGTTTTTAAAGATAAGGTGTTTATATAATAATAATTAGAGTATGATCTTCAATTCAATAGATTCTATATATTAGAAGCTATTCAATATCAATTTTATTAATATTTTACATAATTTTCATTGGTTATATATATTTTAAATTAGAATCGTAGACTAAAATTCTACTTCTTTCGGTCCAGCTGAAAGAAAATCTTAATTCGTAGTGACCATTTTTATTTTTTATCAAAAGTTTAATAATAATTGATATAACTTTTCCTGAATATCGATACGATAAGTTATTAATACTAATTTGAAAAGATTTTCACCTAAGATTTCAAATGTGATATTATATTTATAGTTAATTAAGTGGTTAATAATTACTAATATTTCATTAAATAATAAAGCTTTATCTTTGAGCAATTTTTAATTGTAAAATTGTAATCGTTTCGAATTAAAAATTATTTTTCAATTACATTATTCAATTTTGATCGCTCTGAATTTGTCTAATTTTAAAAATTGAAGTTGGTCATTTTTTTCAGAGATTCTGATACAAAAATCTTTTTATATATGTATTTTTCTTAAATTTCAAGCAAATTCAATTAGAACTTAGTCAATATCGTAAAAAAATTTAAAAAATCTTAGTATTTGATATGTACATACGAATAGGAGAGAAATACTGCCTTGATTTGGAAGAACACCGTTAACTGCATTTTGGATAAGGCCCTTGAGCCGCCTACTGTTCATTGCTTCAGGTGACTTTATCCGAATTGCAATTAACGGTGTTCTTCCAAATCACGGCAGAATAGGCATGTCGTTCCCGGATCTAAATAACGAGCGGGCTGTTCTACCTAGATCTTGGAGTGCTAAACCTCTATTGCTTTTGCAAACCAACATGGTCCACTCCCCCTTGTGACTTATGATCAATCCCCGCGCCCAAGTTAGGTAGCATGAGGCTAGTCTCCTCCTATTCCAATGTCCATCAGAGGCGGTGGAGCCTTGCCAAAAGGACACAGGGGCCAATTCCTCCCATAGAAATCGACCAGGGAGGGCCAAAGTTTTGATTTGCCTACTCGTAAATAAAATGCCTAAACCAAAGATAATAAATAATATCTTTGCTTAAACTCATCTGATCGTAGGATATAGAAACCTTTGTAAATTCTTCGTGAAATTTTCGCGAAATAACTTTTTTAAATCTGTTCAAAATGTTTAAAAGTTTTGAGAATTTTGAAAACTATGTGAAACTATTCGGAGAAGTCTTTGTAAAATAATGGAAATATCTGTGAAATTTTCTAAACATATCCCAAATCTTTCCGGAATGTTTGAAATCTTTGTAAAAACATTAGGACGTCATTGGAATTATTTGTACAATCTTTGAAATCTATTTTAAATCTTCGCGAAATATTTGTAAGCTTTGTGAAATCTTTTCAGTCATTGGGAAATCATTAAAAATTTGGTGAAATCTTTCTAAAATCTTAGTGAATTCTCTCAATAGCCTTGCAAAATCATTAGGAAATTATTGAAATCTTTGGTTCATTCTTTGAAATCTATCTCAAATCTTTCTGAAATATTTGAACTCTTTGGGAAATCATTTAATTCTTTGTGAAATACTGGTAAATTCTCTACAAATCATTGCGAAATATTTGAAAGGTATCTAAAATCTTTCAAATCTATCTGAAATCTCGGCGAAATCTTTGAAAACTTTGGGAAGTCATTGACATTTTTGTGAATTGTTTAAAAGTCTTCGCAAATTATTTCAAATACTTTTGAAATTTTCGGTGATATTTGTTAAATTAATAAAACCTTCATGAAATCTTTTTTAAATGATTGAAGTCTTTATGCAGTCTCTTAAATCGACCCGAAATCTTTGAAATCTTAATTGTCGAATAATAGAAGACTTTATAAAATCTTTTAAATCTATGCGAAGTCTTTGCGGAACCTGTAAAATTGTTCCGATTTCTATGGCATTTAACCGTTCTTTTAATAATGTCATTTTAAGTTTTAATAATGTCACCTTTTAATAATACCAATTTAAGTCAAAATCAATTGGACTTAAATAAGTTAGTGAACATTTTTGAATGGACATACTTATTGACCTGCTAGATCATTAACAGAGAGAAATAGAGAGTCACAATGCATTAGAAATATCAGTTGCTAGAAACATGGCGCCCCCTACTCGCCCGTATACCCGTGATGGCCA
>NC_046661.1:51956378-51962574 GCF_010883055.1 Belonocnema kinseyi | reverse complement strand
ACCTAAACGTACTTTATTGTACTCTAATACATTTTCCAAAGTTTCAGCTCGATATTTTATTTACAAAAAAAGTTCTGAGGTTCAAAAAAACATTCAGTGAACCGAAGAAGTGAGGTCGGTAATATAGGTATTTAGCTGTGTCACATGCCCTTAAGCGTAGTTTTCTTTCGGCTCTTGCGTTTCTCAAAGTTTGAGACTGATATTTTATGTATAAAAAAAGTTGGAACGTTCAAAAAATGTTGAGGTTCAGAAAAAAGATGAAATAATTTTCAGTGAAGTTCCTACCAAAATGCAGTATCTAAACGTACTTTATTGTACTCTAATACATTTCCCAAATTTTCAGCTCGATATTTTATTTACAAAAAAGGTTCTGAGGTTCAAAAAAGCATTCAGTAAACTGAAAAACTGTGGTCGGTAATATAGGTTTTTAGCTGTGTCATATGCCCTTAACGTAGAATCCGAATTTCAACAGTTTAAAGTTGCTCTTGCTGTTTTTTAAAAAGGAACCTAATGGGGTCCGCCAAGGTGTGCCCAATCAAATATTTCTAGGAGTGAGGGTCAGAATAAAAAGTTATCGGGTGGAAATTATTCCTTCAACATTCCTTAAGAAATAAGTGAACTAGTGATGTCAGAACGCGGACATCTCTAGCATGCGCAGTAGTGATTATGTGTATTTTTAAATTGAAACATGGCGTTACATAACCTAAAAATAAACAGGAATATCAAAAGTTATTGTGCTCACAGGCGGACACATGATTAGAAACCTGTTTTCGGATTCGGGGAAGGATCCCTCAAAACGTGGACATTTGACAAAAACTGGGGGGGGGGGCTAAAATTTTACACAAATCTAATACCTTTTCTGATGACAATGTAAAAAGTTTATAAAAAGTACCCCTTTCAAGATTTTTTTGAAATCTAACCTTTTCCCATTGAAAGTGGCATGGTTATTTGAAAATCCAGAGGGGCAGCAATAATTCATATTAACAAACTTCAAAAAATGGGGAATTCCTTTTTCTAGGCTCAGAAAAAATGTCCGGATTTCTCCAGATTGTTAAACATTTTTGCCGGTCTCTTAAATTTGTTAATTAACGAATCAGCAAGTATAAGTTTTAATCCATCATAATTATTGATGATACTCTTTTGAATGCCACAAAAAATGCTCAAACTACGTTTACTTAACAATGGTAAAATATTTTTCAGCTGCTAGCAGCTACTTTAACTATTTTTATATCGAATGTTCAATTTTTTACGCTGAGGTGCACCACAACACCAATAAAGAGAAAATAGAATATACAGTACACTCTTTAACCATTATATTACTTCATATTGATACATTAATTATGAGTTCATTTATAACTTCATATGAATCAATCACGAGTCCGCATTGAAAAAAGTTAAATCATATATTTATTATTGCGAAAGTGTTACAGAAATGCAAATAGTACAATCATCGGAAAATCGCTAATAAAATCAGTAATTTTTTTATGGGAAACCATCATCATCCTCCTCCGCCATTTCCTTAGCTAACTCCAGGTCCTGCTGCTCTCTTTCTCTCCGTTCTTCTGCCGACTCAAGATCTTTTCCATACGACTTCGGTGGATACCTCATCGCCTTGACGCTCTGATTATGCAGATCCAGACAGAAAGTAATTCTCTGATGGAACGCAAGAAGAGGCTCCCTTGTGCAGTAGATATCAGTAGTCTCCTTGCTGCGCATGTACCCATTTTCCGGATCCAGAGTCGCCTCAATAACTCCATCACGAATAGCCTTTGCAACAATGAACTCAGCGTCCACGCCTGAATCCAATCCCAGCTTCTTTGCGATATCCGCAGGCGAGATCCTCGAGTACGAGAGTCCAATAGACCGGATTGCTGTCTTAATCACATTGTGTCTCAACCTCAGGATGAGCGTAAAGGTGTGATCAGCACGGAATTGTGGTCCAAAATTCTCCAACACCTCTCCGAAACGTTGCAAATTCCCAAGACGCACCGCTTGCGTTAGCTGGAAGTAAGGCGCCAGAGCACGACGCAGCGCCGCCTGGCGGAATATTTGTCTTTCGGGAATATCTCCCAATAAAAGCTCTACAGTCACGGCGAGCTTTTGCACGGTCTGTCGGAAACCAACAGCTGTATTCTGCGGAGCTTTGCGCATCGCCTGGACAAGATACTTGTGCGCTGCGGAATATTCCAACCTAGCGGACTTGATGCGACCTAGATAATAAAGAAAACGAGCCCACTCGTTGTTGCTCGCGGTCTCAGGAAACGTGGACTTGAGCACGAGTTTGTCTGCCTGGTCGTAGAGATTATAGAAAAGGTAGTTCCTCAGCAAGCAATTGATCAGCACCGCCTGGCCCTCGAAATCGTTTCGCAGAGTTGCCGTCCGGAGTCGCAGATGAAGGAAGCTTCTGATCTTCTCGAGCTGATTGGTGAGCTCGTAGGCTCTTGAATGGTAAAAGTAGCACTTGGCAGCTATCAAATCCATAGTGCGGCGGTTCTGAGCGACGATCTTTTGTACGAGAGTTTCTGAACATTGGACGGCCTCGTTATACTTTCGGGTGTCGATGAGTTTTACTAGGATGAGAAGGTGGATGTAGGCGTCGATTTCGGGAAGAAGAGGCAAAGCGGAGCTGCGGAACCTCTGGATGGCTGCCTGCGTGCCCTCAGTGTCCATGGGTTCCTCGATCCAAGCGAGGAGAGCCTCACGTTCGACAGCGGATCGTGTGAAGAAGCCCCCGACAATCCCGCGAAGAACAACTGGGTTGAGCTTGTGACGAGTGGTTGGCAGAGCCCGCAAAGCACGGAGGATGAAACGGGGCTCTTTGTTCTGGACTGCCCGCTCGATTTGGCGGATGTGCTCTCGGAGGTCCTGGATGATGAGAAGATCGCTGTCCTTCTTCTCGCCTGTGTCTCCCTCGCCACTTAGAGCATCCCCGGTTCCTTCAACTTCCATGGCTTCCACTACTTTTCCCGGGACGCCCATGTTGTGAATGTTGAGTCTTTCACCTGTAATTCACATAAGTCGTTTGTTGAATTCTTCTTCAAAACTTTGTAATACCTATAGTCAGATTTCTTCCCGAATTTCACAGTTGCTTAAATCTGTTCAAAAAGAACTTTATTTAACTTTTATACTCATAAATAGTTTTTTTTTCTGTCGTTTTAAACTATTACTATTTATGTCTTTAAAAAATATTTTTTTTTAATTCGGTTAAAAACATTATTTAGATCATCTTTTACTACTTATAAATAAGATGGAAATTTGTACACGTCTAAAAAAAATGTATCGGAATGATATAAGTCATTAAACCTTTTTGTGCTAGTTTTCTAAGCAAGCCATTTTCAAAAAGTTTTAACTTGTGCTTGAATAAATCTTCTAAATCTTCATGACAATTCAAATAAATAATTATAGTACAACTGAAAAGTGGATTTGAAACAGGTGCATAAAGTCCATTTTAATTCTCATTTTGAAAATTTCTTCTTTTCAAAGCGTCCTCTGCCTGAAGTACCCTAAACAAGAATTTAAGGGGATATGGCGTTCAGAAACTAATTTTCAGTCAAAAATTTGTCTGAAAATATTTAAAGTGTTAGTTTTGGTAAATTATCTTATTGCCTATGCATCGCAGATGAAAGTTGTACCAATATAAGATGAAGTACACTTAATCTCCAACAAATCTAAAACAATATGCTCCATCGCTTATACGCTCAAAGTTACGGCGTCCTGAAAAACAGCCGGTCGTCAGTAAAATCAGACTAGACTCGGACTTTTTTTAGCAAAAAAGCAATAAAATCTGCCCACTGTGATTTCACAACTGTTTGGACAAAATATGTGACCGTCCGCATGAAAAGGCCCGGCGCATTTTTGAAATTAGAACTGTGAAAAACCGCTTTTCGAATAAAAAACGCATCTAAACTTGAAAAAAAGCATAAGCGCACGTGCTATATTTTTCCTCGAACATGCAAGATAACCACTCTGGTTGCTTCCGGGAAATAAGTATGGGTCCAGTAGATTCAGAATACTTCTTACCACCACTAACATCAAACGCCAAAATAATAATTTTAATCCTGATTTCAAAAAACGCGAATATCTCCTAAACTAGAACCGGCCATAAGGGCTATTTTCATGCAGACGCCGACATAAAGTGCATATAAAAAAATTATCATACAATATTCTTCATTCATTACAAAAGCCTTTCACTGCAATTATAAACCGTATAATAAATATTTTCTGTTCATAACTTCTCAGGCTTTTTATTTGTTTTAACTATTTCAGATACAAAACATCATCTCGCCAGAAACAATTTATTTCGAAAAAAAACTCAATGCCTGGCTAAATTTCATATGAAGGGTATTTTTCAGCACGCTATAACTTCGGTCGTAAAAGAGATAGAAATTTCTTAGATTTTCTGGAAACGAAGTGCACTGCAACTCATATAAGTATAACTTTTATCTATGATACATAGGAAGTGAGTTCATTTACAAAAAAATAAATTAAAAAAAGGTTCAGAGATACTTCTCAGTAAGAAATAATTTCTTAAGGCGATCTCCAAACATATAAGAGTCAGAACATTCCGTTGTTTAATTTTAACGAGACATTTCAACAACAAGAATTAAATCTGACTTTATGCGCTTGTTTCAAAGTAATGTAATAAGTTCGACGTGTCTAAAGGTATTCAAAATTTAGAGCCTTTTTTGGATGCCAAATCATAGACTTTAAAAGCGAAAAAATCTTCACTTTGAAGTTATTTCCATAAAAACATACATTATAACCTCCAAGGAGGTCTGAAAAATATCGTGGTGTATGACATAAATAAGAGTAGAAAAAAATAAGAGGCAAAAGCCCTTTTAGATTAAAGTCAGTCGAAATGCACTCTGGAAAATTGCACCCGCTCCCAGCGAAATCGCGGTAAAATTTCAGTCACAACCACGTCTCACGACCGTAAGATAGGTGGTTACAACTAGATAGTATGTGAGCTAAATGCTCGGGATGTGCATGGCACGCCCTGCAGCTATCATCGGGAATGTCTTGGCTCAAAATGTGGCGACGGTATGTTAATGTAGAAATGACAACGTCTTGGCATGCAAAAATGAAACCCTCCGTACCAGACTTTAATCCGGGCGATTTAAGGAAAGCAAACGTTAGCTCACAAGACATTGACTTATCCTTCATATTTCTGTGGAAGATACCGTGCATCCTCTTATCGAGGAGCTGTTCACGAAAGTTTTTCTCTTGTGCTTTCTTAATCCGGGCTTTCAGGAGTGAGTACTCGAGATGGATAAGATTTGATGCATTTTGCTGACCCCTAATACTGAAGTCAAGTCCGAGTGTTTCAGCAGCCTCCTCCGCTGCTTTGTACAGAAACGCTCCTTTGCCTACTTCCTCGTGATTCCTGACCATTTTAAGAATAGGGTCTCTTCCATTTGCAACTCTATGTGCTGTACCCAGAATAATCCTGCTGTGAAGACATTCAAGACTCAATATTCCGCGACCACCTTGACAGCGTGAGATGTACAGTCGCGGAACGGAAGACTTAAGATGCATCCTTTCGTTCATGTACATAACCTTTCTTGTCCCGATGTCAAGGGATCTGAGCTCGTTCTTCGTCCATGGAACTACTCCAAATGAATAGAGTACTACCGGGACGGCAAGCATGTTCTTTGCAGATACTTTGTTCCTCGCCGACAGTTCGGAAGACCAAATCTATCGGATGAGACGTTTGTATCTGCTTCGGAGAGTATCCTTTATAGATGTCACATCCTGAATGCGGCTTTGTGGCACGCCCAGGTATGTATAAGTTTCTCCAGCGCAAAGATGTCGTATAGCGCTTCTATCAACGAGCTCGTGATCTTCAGGGATGCCATTAAGTTTTCCTCGCTTCAAATAAACCTTGGCGCATTTTTCTAACCCAAATTCCATTCCAATTTCCTTAGTATATCGTTCGATAATCCCTAGAGCTAGATGTAGTTGCTCTTTTTTTTGAGCATAGATCTTAAGATCGTCCATGTAAAATACATGAGTGACCTTGTACTTTCGATCTGCAGGTTTGCCGCACAAGTACCCGTCGGAACGACGAAGTGCTAGAGATAGTGGAAATAATGTAGTAAGGCAAAAGAGGAGTGGGCTCATGGTGCCGCCCTGAAAGACACCTCTCTGAAAGGTGACCTTGTTAGTTGTCACACGATTTTTTCCAGATGAGATAGTA
>NC_046661.1:51928007-51956278 GCF_010883055.1 Belonocnema kinseyi | reverse complement strand
AAACTTCTTCCACCAGAAGGTTTTGATACAATCTGGTCCCGGTGCGGAATAGTTCTTCATCCCTCATAATACTTTTTTCACCTCCTCGGTAGTGATGGGTGGACATTCTTTATCAGGTGTTATGAGGGCAACACATAACTCCTTGAAGCTATTTATATTTTCTGAGAACCGGAGGGTCTTGAAAGAATCGAGATGGGTCAGAGAGAAACTGTTGATTTTCTCTGACCCACCTCTCCATCCGCTCTAGACTTCTTTTAGCGTCAGATAGTATTCGTATTCTCTCAAAAATATGCTGCCTGATGGTCAGCAGCTTTGGCTTGTTAAGTATGTGATAACGGGTCCGGAGTTCGCACGTGAACTTTCGAACCTTGGCGGTAAAATTTCTGCCAGATGTCATGTAGTCAATCACACACTGAATGCGGGACGCGTACTGTCTTGCCCAGCCTATCTTTATGGCAAGTTGATGCATTCGCTGCATTATACACACAATAATTGACAGCCCAGAGGTCAGATTCTCCGGAAAAATGTCCACGAAACTCGTCATCCATTTCAGACAGATCTTTAGGCTTGAAAGAAACCTTGGTGTTGATGTTTCTCCGGGTCGTAAAGCATCGCTCTTCCTCTACTGGATGCCTGCCCGCGGTTGGTCTTAGTGTCGCCTCTCTTTCTCTTTTGCCGGTTTGTTCTATCTGTGGTAGAGTAGGCGTTCCGCTTACCTAGCCCCTTTTTCGGAGTAGTTCAGCATGGTTTCGCAGACGCTGCTAAGAAAAGTGCGATAGCTCCGGGTGTTTCTCGCACCACAGAGAATGCAGCCATCGCATTGAATCCATTTTCATTGGCTCCCCCAGCTCTAGATTGGTCGGCATTGTTGGCCGACCCATTGTCGGTAGCCCTGCGCGTTCTGTTGTTTTGAATCGCACTTACTACAACTATGTTTGGTGTTGTCATTGTTGTTCCCACGAGAAGCTAGGGAAAGGGGTTCGTCCATCCTTGTAGAGCCCCGCATGCAAGGATAAGGCTACGTACTCTGAGAGGTCGCCCGGTATCCCAGAGTCACCGTTCTAGACACCTCACCCAGGTGCCATTCAGCTTTCGGCACGGTTATTACACCTTCGCTTGGGGGTTAATTCCTTCGGGACCACCCCTGTACAATTGTCCGCGACTGCCTATTTATTTTTGTAACCATATTCAGCAGAAACCCTTGATACAGGGACCCTCTATGCGCAACTCGAGGACGCGTTCGGCGGCTTTGTCATAGGCCCTTCGGTTTGATTCTAGAGGAATCAAATATATATATATATATATATAAACAAACTGGAAACTGGGTGGCTGACAGCAAGAGTTTGGTGTATATGTGCTCGTGTAGTTCACTGCTAAACAGAACTTATAGGGTTTGGGAGAATGGAGTAGAATCTTAAAATGATATAATAAAATTTAACAACGATAATTGTTTATAACTATCATCTCCTATATTAGTTAGTTATATTATTGACATTAGTATAAATATTTGCGGTTTTTTTTTCTAAACAAAATTTTACTTCTTGTC
Source organism: Belonocnema kinseyi (assembly GCF_010883055.1). NCBI lineage: Eukaryota > Metazoa > Arthropoda > Insecta > Hymenoptera > Cynipidae > Belonocnema > Belonocnema kinseyi. Next base: position 51,954,732 of record NC_046661.1, on the reverse strand, counting down.
CACTTTTACTTGGTGAGATAATAATAAATGCAAGTCATTAAACATAATTGGTTATCACGGTTTATTACTATCTTCTCAGAATTTTACAGCTTTTCTTGAACTTTTTAGTTATGAACAAATGTCGGCGTCCGCATGAAAAGGGCCCTTCAGACCGGTTAGGAGTTACATACAAAATCTTATAGCCGGATAAGTTCGGGGGTTTTTAAGCCCAAGACGAACCCTAAGGATTTTTGAAGTTGCAACTTCGACAAATAGCTTCTTGAGAAAAACGTATTAAATGTTGGTGAGAGCCATTAGCGCAAATGTTAAACTTTTCTTTGCAAATGAAATATACCCGTTTCCATTTACTTTCAGGATATAAATATAGTATCAAAAGATTCAATGTAGGTCTTAATATTATTCCCCACTTAAATCCGAAAATAATAATTTTGACATAACCAAGAAAGCGCGAATATCTTTTGAACTAGAATCGCCCACAGGGGCCCTTCATATAGAAAATTTTAAGTATATTTCTAATATCCATTTTATTTCCAAAAAAATATATAAAAAAAAGAAAGGAATTGCTTAAAAAATTATTCTCTCTATTGTTTATTTCTTGTATGTTCATAATTTTATATATATAAAGGTGGCGCAAAAAATGACATTTGAAACATTTTAACGAGCACGTCGACCAAATCGTTCTCTTAGTCAAATAAATTTACACACGTTTTTCATTTGCAACAAAAATATTTTTAGCCGTTGCTCTGCGACTTCAAACTTTCCTATTTTAACTTTTAGAGGACGGGGGTGGTCGACATATCGACCACCCAATGCACACTAACTATTTGATGTTTTCGGGAAAATTTGGTGCGTTGAATAAGGGGAAAATAGTTTGAAACATCCTGGAGACTTTTTGACCTTGATAATCGTCATTCCAAGGCCAATAAAAATATTTTGTTTTTGACTAAAAACTCGGTTTATACACTTTTGGTAGGAAAAAGATCGTCATTCTGAGGTCAAGATTTTTTGCACTATTTTTTTTTGCTCAGCGCCTCAAAAAACACGGGTATGCCAAACATAACGCTAAGATATAAAAAATGACCTTGAGATGGTGATTTTCAAGGTCAAGGGTGCCTTCAGGATTTCTTTCACTATTTTTTTCGTACTCAGCGCATCAAAAAATATGGGTATATCAAACTATAACGCTGAAATGTCATAAAAAAGATTTTTTATATTGGCCTTTACGTTGCGGGCGGGGGTGGTCGATATATCGACCACATGTCAGGTCGGGGATTTGAAATGAGTTTTCTGTTAAAATTATACATACATTTTTGGTCAAATGATAACTCGATTTGAACGGAAATTTTCCTGTCCTCTAAAAGTTAAAGTAAAGAAGCCCTAACACCGGCTACAGGTTCGACCCGGAGAGCAGTTATAGATCTGATAACTTATTATTACTCGGCTATTCTAATCATTGTCAGTGATCATAGATTGGGACCCAGCAAATACGGTGCACAATGAGAGACTCGACCGAGGGTCAACTTTTTTTGCAGCCGTCCACCTGCAGTCCCTTCAGCCGGTGTTCAACTTAAATGTGTCATTTTTCATAAGTTTTTCTTACTATTTTCTCAATTAAATTAAAAGTTTATTCATTCTTTTGTTCTAGAAATTTGTTCTCAATAGTTTCCAAAATGTCGCTTTAAAATATCAAGTTACACAAATATATCCGAGGCTCACAATGAGACTCCAAATATTGCCATTTTATGCTATTTTTTATATGCCTAAAACTTTTGCATAATATTTCTGAGAAACAAAAATGCGATAGATGCAATGTTCACTGATAAGTGATCAATCATATAAAAGTTCAAATAAATTTTCTCATAATTTCCTGACCAAAATCGAAGAAGTAAAAATTGAAAACATTTTACATGCTAAACTCCATAAGACATAAAAATGGCTACAGAAACGGCTAATAATATCTTTTTTTTGCAAATAAAAAAAACATGGGTAAATTTATTTGCCTAAGAAAATGATTTGGTCAACGTGGCCGTTGGAATTTCTTAAATATATCAAATTTATAAGGTAAAGAGAATATTATTTAAAATAATTGTTCAAACAATTATGTTTGTTAACTTGAAATTATTATTACCTCACTAAAATTGAAAATTCGACAAAGTGGAAAATTTTAGAAAAAACTGTAACTTTCTATCATTATTCTGAGAGAATATTATTATAAATAAAAATACATTGTTTAAAAAATCGACAAAATTAAAAAAATTATATTTAGCGACAGGAAATCGCGAAAGTAAATTTTTCACTTAAAATAAATGTTGCGTTACAACTCGATATACTTAATATAAGATTTGACCGTGGCCGAGTGGCGGCGCTGGCTGTACTTTTAGGCCAACAATTATTCAAACTCTAAAAATACGTTTTTTGGGTATATTTATATCGGAAAAATATTTTGTAGTATATTAAATATCCAATAAATTGATAACTACAAATAAAAAGCGAAGAAAAGATTATTTTTATGATGAAATGCGAATAAACTTTTTACAGAGTAACAATAATAATTCTACAAATCGAACATTAAATTTTGAACATTAACAAAGTAAATATTGTAAAGTTTGAAAATAGTAAAGTAAAATTGAATTTTCTTTTTACTGAAATTTATAATGATTATTAATAATTGAAATTAACGCTTAATCGAACTAAACTATAAAAATTTATATTTCTTTTTAAATATAGAAAATAATTTACCTTCTTCCGTTATAAGGTATTAATAAAAATTATGTAAAAAAATATTAGTGATAAAAAAAGTTGTTATATTATAAATAATAGGATTTATATAATGAACAAAAAATTCTCCTATTATAATTTAAACAATTATTTTTTAATGTTTGGACAAAAATCCTCTTTTTTTATTTTTGTACGATATATTTTTTTTATTTCTTCAGATTGCAGTAGGATCATTTTTTGTTTGTTGTGATCCAAATTTAGTCATTGGATTCTTGTTTTTTTTTTGCAGGAGTGTGTATCAATTTGACTATTATACGTTAAATATGATTTTTAATTTGGATTTTAATCTGATTAATATTTTTAAAATTTGAATTTATAGAATAAATAAGTATTAATAAAGTTGTGGAATAAAAAAGTGTAGTTGATCATAAAGCAAAAAAATTAGTAAAAGTCCGTTTTTATAATTAAAAAAGCACAAAATTTCACATTTATGACACTCTTGCCACGCATTTGAATAATTTTCGGTCTAAAAGTACAGCCAGTGCCGCCCTCGGTCGTGGTCAACATTCCCGTCACTTTCGTTTCAGAGTGCCACAGGGCTGCCTAATATTGATGATTTTGAATAAAATGTATAGAAACGTCCTTTTTTTCTTACGGCAAATACGTGTTAAACTTAATGGGGCTTGCGGCACATCTAAATATAATTTTTTTAACGCATTTGGGGGGGGGGGGGATTCGCACAATCTTGGGGGCGATATGCATGAAAATGCGAGAAACCCCTAATGCATTCTGAGACCACGTTAGTCTACAACGAGGGCCTTCCTAATTTATGATCCACTTAAAAATGTCTACCTTTCAGTTAGTTGGTCTGGATTAGGACAACAAAGTGTCTCGTCGGGGATGATTGGTCAAATACTTTTCTTTAGCTTGACTAGTCGGCCCGAATTTTCGTTAAAACCGAAAGTTCTAAATTCAAAATCATTTAATTGATTTTTCTTAAATTTCAAACGCTTCTAATTCGAAATTATCAAGAGCAAATGATGGGATGATAGGCTATCCGGGATACTCGGCCTGTGAGAGAATATAATTTACTGTTAATAAATATTTACTGTTACTTTAATTTTTAATAAGACAGATATAAAAAATTTTGAAGTGTAATATTAGTGATGGTTTGTTATGAATATGACTTTGATCGTAGAATTTTTATTAAATGAGAAAAAGGTTCGCTACAGAAAGAGAAATGTCATATTTAAGCTTTTTATTATGAAAAACGCTAAGGATAAAGAGCACTTCCTCCATTCAGCGACTATTTAAAGAGAATTTTAAACCATAGTAATTATAAAAAATTTTGAAAAACTAGATTCATAAAATAATTATTCAAGCATTACATGCCACCTAAAACAAATTTGAAAAAAAAACCTTAACATCTGCTAATAAAATGTATTTGTCATCAATTACTTTTTTCTGCAAAAGCGAAACATAACCTCAAAATCAAATTTTTGTAAATAAGCCAACAACCTTGTCCTTTTGTGTGGAAAATGAAACCAGCATTTATCAATAACACTGATTTCGAGAAAATATCCTCTTAATCACAAATTATTTGAAAAAATAGATCCTAAACCATCAAAAACATAAAAGTCATTCATCACCAAAAAATGAAAGTTTTAAAAAATAGAGTTAAGGTCTTGAAATGTTTACTAGACAATTATTATGTCTGTTAGTTAATAATATAAATAAATAAAAAGAAGTGGAGAAATAATGTTATACTTACGAATTATTTATTAAATTATTCACTTTTGACTAACTATTCGTTTCTCACACCAAACCACCAACTCACACTTGCATTCTCATCATTTGACGCGCATGCGCCGTTCTTTGAAAACTAGCGCCATAAGTTCCACTTTCTTCCATTCAGCGCGAATTTCAAGTGCATTCATAATACGGAAAAACTGTAATCAATCCATTTTTCAATTTTTAACAAAAACTTAAGCTTTCTATTTCAGCGATATAATTGTAGGAAAGATTTTTTGCTTGAAATTGCGTTTCTATATGCATTGCAAGATATTTCAGGCTTATTTCTTCAATATTTTGAAGAAAAAGAGGCTTTGAGCTTGCGCTTCGAAGTCGAGTTTTATGTTTGGCGCAGACTCAGCTTTGTATATACATACAACCAGAGCTTTATACCAGGATGGGCGTGTTTTTGTCAGTATTCAGAATTCCCTAATACGATACGCTTGAGTTTAATTTTTATCCCTGCCAATAATTTTAACGAAATTTTCCAATTACACGAGGTTTATAAATCAAAGCTTTATAAAACGACGAATCGAATACGAATTTTTCGTACAAGATATCTATCAAATTTGAATGTTTCGTCACAGGCGGAATTCGATTTGGAAAATCCAGTGCATTTCGATGTAAATAATGGTGCGTGCTATTTCCGAGATTGCAGTGATTAAAAATCAAGGTTATCGAATTACACAAAGGGTGCTTTCATTGATAAGGAAATTCCAGAAAAAATTTCGTTTTTGTTCAACATTGTGAATTACGTTAACGTGAGAGAAATTTTAATATTTGATGAAAAATCGATTTTTTTTAAATTAAGATAACGTTTCTAAAATTAGACCAAGAAGGGAAGGGTGGAAAATATTAACAGGTCGTTGCATTATTTTTATGCAAAACCTTTCTTCCCACGTTATACGTTTCATATTATGTTCAAACGATTGATTATTATTTAATTATAATCAACTTAAGTACTTATAACAATTATTGATTCATTTAATAAAAAAGTACTTTCCTAGTTGGTTCTAGATATTCAATTTGGTTTAAGCTGAATTCAGGGTCTCTTGACATTGAATTCCTGCAAATAATGTAAAAAAATCAGCTCACTCGGATTAAACATTATTAAAGATTTCACTAATTTCTTAGGCAAAGGGAATTTAGCCATTTATTTCCCATTTTCGGTCCTTCTACATTAGTAGCTTGTTCATATTCAAGTGAATTCAAAAGAAATTTCATGGATTTCATCTAAATTTAAAGAAATCCAAGCTAATTTTATGTAAAATCTATGTAATAATGCAAGGAATTTGTTCCGAAAATCAGGTTTTTGAAAAAAAGGTTTTTTATGATTGTAAAAATGGAAATAATATTGTCAGTCATGTTTTTATGGAAGAAAAACATAATTTTATAGAAAAAGTTTTAAACTTCTGAAAAACAATTATTTTAACAATAGATTTTATAATTTAATTTTAATAAGTTATGGCTTATTTTTTCAGGTTAAACATTCCCTACAACTCGGGGAAAGCTCCATACAGTGGATAATCATTAATACCTAGCGCAAATATACGTAAAATAATTAATTTTATATTTAATTTACTGACGTGGATCGTGCTTTAACTATTGATTGAATGAAATTACTTTTTTACATACATTAGTATTTTTAATAAATCATTATTCACTGTAGGGTGGTTTCCCCTATACTGCTTCCAACTTCAAAAATAGTATGGGATAATTTTCAAATATAGCTCATTATTTAAACATTATTCAAGCTATTTCAGTCATCGAAAAATTGACTTTTAAAATTAAAAACAATAAAGTTGCAGAAAATTTTTTCCTGAGAAAAATACATCAATGAATAAAATTCAAGAATTCTTTAAAAATTTGTAAGAATCAATGCTAACGGAAAATTCCATAGCAAAAAGCAGTGTAAAAATACTTTCTATTGTGAGTTTAAAACTGTTTTTTATTTTTAATGATATTAACAATATTATTTTCATTCTTAAAGTCACAGACAAACTATTTTTTCAGAGGTCTGATTTTAGATACAACTACCTTAAGTTAATGAATAATTTGATGGAATTCAGCAGAATTCCCACAAATGTGAAGTGAATTCATAATTCATATAAATAAATTCCCTCTGATGGGAAGTGCTAATTGTACTCCTATTCAAATAAACTCATAATATTGAAGCAAATGTAAACGTGAATTTAAGTTACACTTATTAAGAAACTTAATAATCACAGAAATCACAGCGCAAAAGGAGCTCAAAAAGGGGGAAATGTGATAATTTACTCACAAAAAAGGGAAAAAATAGAGGAAGGATTAAACATTTATTTTTACCTTTCGAAAAAAGCAAACAGTGTTTTTATAAGAAATGTCACGTTTATAAATAACGTATCATTACAGAATCTATTTTTTTTTAAATTATATATACTTAGGCCGTTGGAAATCTATTCATATTGATATAAAAAGTCAGCGGAAAAATAAAATGAAGTTAGTACACAATTTTGATAAGTTTAGCATCGTTCTCATAAATATGTCTTTCCAAAATTTGTAATTTCTTCCTAACTATAATTAATACTTTCAATATAAATTTAAAACTACATTCTTCATCAGAACGAAGTAAAAATGCTAAAATTAATATAAACGTTTGAGCTGAGAGATAACAATTTGTGGTTCGACATCCAAAGCAATTAAAGAAAAAATTTTGAAATATGTTTATATCCTCAATTCTCTGTTACATTTACCATTACCAAGTTTTTAAATTGATAAAAAAATTGTTCTTATTTAGAATTTTCTTAATATGTACAAAAACATTTTTTTTAATTGATTCGAACCTGAAGTTTATTCAACTTGAACGAAAGAAACGTGTTATTATTTTATATTCGTGGGTTTACGTTACAAAATAGCAAAAAAAAATGAAATTCCAAAAATATTAAATCATGACAAATTTTTGTTTCTAATAAATCAAAATGATAGGCAGTGACTCAAAAGTACGGAAGTTTCCGTAAAATTAGCCAGCGACTTAGTTGAGGCTAATGTTACGGAATTTTCCGTACAAGATTTAGAGATAAAAGCGGCTAATTTACAACATAATCATAAATGCTCGAAGGTATATATATATTTTTTCACGTTTTAATTTGGAAATAAAGTTCCGAGAAGGGAGTACCTTCGATAAATTTAAGTCAATATACTGATGTATTTTGAGACATTGATTATGAATGTAATTGTGAAAATACCTACAAATTTAAATTTCAAGGCCAAAAATCAAAAGGTATTTCAGGGGTGCCTCCACCCCACGAGACGTTGGAAAGGGTTTGGGGTTTGAAAATATTAATTCTGCGACCAGTCACAGAGGTGCCACCCAGAAATAAGCGTTGAATAGAGAAAAATTAATATTTTCATATTTCAGCGTAAAAGTGAGGATTATTCTATTATTTTGAATGCACGATTTTTCCATCTGTCTAAAATGTCATTATAAGTATAGAATATCTGCGAAACTAATTTATTTCTATTTCCATAGCGGCTGCCGCATAGGTTCCCAGTGGACACAAAATTTGGCGACGTCTTTGCGACATCCTACGTCCATGTCGTTAAGGTGTCTTTACGATATCGTAAATAAGTCGTATGATCTGACGATATCGCAAAGATACCGAAACGACATGGACATAGGATGTCGTAAAGATTTCATAACGATGTCGCCAAATTTTCTGCCCACTGGGTTCATTTTCCCCAAAAGAGAACGTGTTTTCAATATATTTAATTCCTTGTAATTGTACCGACAGATACACCTCACAGAGATGTCTTCTATTCCCCAAAAAAGTTCGTATTTTGAGATTATTTAATTCCTTCCAATAAGTTCACAAAATATGTGTAAGAATTCGTTTTAATTCCTTCATGTGGAATATAAGTTTAGAAAATTTAATCTTAATCAATTAAAGTCCGTCTCTAGAGTTAAAATTATTTTAATTCACACTTTTAAATATTTTCATTTAATGCATTTTTTAACACGTTTAAATAAATTATTAAAATATAAATAAATATAAATTTGAATATTTTTCGAATGTATAAGTTATAAAAAGATTTAATAATGAAAAATAGGTGAAATAAATGCTTTTGTTAAATTTTACTAAGTCGATTGAGAGGAGTAGAATTTGCACTTTTTCTGTTCCCGTTAGGGGATTTTTAGACGGGGAAATCTGGCGTATTCATAGGAATACAAATTCTTAATTTTTCTGAATTCAACGCTTATTACTGAGCATTCAGCCCCTCACAAAACGTTGGAAGGGGGTAAGGGTTTGAAAACATTCTTTCTGTGGCCAGCCACAGGGGTGCCTTCACGCCCCTACGAGATCTTGGAAAAGATTTGGGGTTTGACCAAACATTCTTTCAGTGACCAGTCACAGGGGTAACATCTGGCCTTCCATGAAACTTTAGAAAGGGGTAGGGGTTCGACCAACATCATTTCTGTTACCAGTCACAGGGATGTCTTCCCACACACCACGAATACCTTCAATTCCATGAATTCCATGAATACGCGTGCGCAGCTGACCATACCGACAGTGTTATAATTTTAAAAAATGTTACACTTTGTATTAATATTACATTTTTCCGTAATATTTACTTTTTAAATGGCTAGGTCTATTATTACGGAAAATTCCATAACAATATCTCTCACGCTCGTACGAAAAATTCCGTAACATTAGCCCGAACTAAGTCGTTGGATAATTTTACGGAATATTCCATACGTTTAAACACTTCGAAAATGATAATGTTTCTTTGGTTCAAGCTGAATAAATTTCAGACTCGACATATTCAACTTTTATTAAAAGTGTTATTGAGCAAAAAATGTATTTTTAAATTTTGTAATTTTCTATTATTGCTCACTAATAAAAGCTGTAAATGTAACAAATTCGTCATAATTTTTTAAGCAGTAAGAAATATTTTGAATTTGAAATCGTTAAATTTTACTGATTAAAATTTGTTTCACTTTTGTCGTAGGGGTCATTCACAAAGTATGTGATACATTTAGGGGGGTCCTTTTGAAGTATCATTCTCCACGTTAAGACCAATGGAAAACGTATCCTGAAAAACTCAAACGATTCGATTTTAGCATTTTCACTCCGCCCTACTTTTGAGTGCTATTAAACTCACATTAAAAATTGCTCAAGTTAGAACATTTAGCGTTGCAGTTGATGGATTTGGAATATTACATTTTTTAATTAAGTATTTAACTTTGAACATTTTAAATAAAAATAATTTACCTTCTTATACTTCCTTAAACGGTACTATATATGTTGTAACTGTCCCAAGTTTACATTGGATAACAACGTCCGTGTCCAGTTTCCACATTTAAAACATGCTTTAAAACGTTTCAGTTTCAAATTTTTTAAAGAATATTTTGAATGGTTCACGATTTGAAACGTGTACCTTATTTATTCAAAGGCTGTAATTTCTTTAATTACTATTGAATAATGGGTACACTTAGTACTTTTAAAGAATTTTGTACATAATTCAAATATCGTATATTTATAGAGAAAAGGGAAGTTTTTTGAGAATAGCAAAAAAGGGGATTTCAAGAAAAAAGGGAAAGACTGTGCACCCAGTATTCATAAAAGGAAAACTTTGCTATTAAATAAAATAAAATTGATAAATAAATTGTAACAATTTTATTATTTAATAAATAGCTTTTTCAAAGTAAAAAATAATATCAAAATACTCGTACGATAAAAAATAATTCTTCTTTGAAGTTATAAAAGAAATTAAGTTTTGTCCCGTGCGATTGGTATTCAAATTTTTTTTTATTTTCAAACGGACATTGGACGTTAAATAATACTCACTTTTACATTAGGGATATAAATATCACAAGAAGCACTTTCCTTTCAATTCTGTTTCTAATTACAGATGTCTCCAGAGGAAAAGCACACGCTGAAAAAAACTCAGTCTTCCCTAGCATAAAAAATCGGACTTAAACCAAGGATGCAATTTGCTCGAAAAATGAGCGCACAAACCATGATATCAAAAGTCAGAGCACTCGGAAACCGGAGAGATTCTAAATCTCCAAACGAGGTCAAATTAGCAGGAGATGAGAGCAAGGACAAACTCTATGAGCCTAAACACAAACAAAAATTAATTCGGGTACTGACCGTCATCGCTTACCTGATTTCGGTCAGCTTTGCTGCCATTATATTATCTCTGTATTACGCCTTCATTTGGGACCCGAAGGACCACAGGCACTTTATTGTCAAACAAACTGCCAGTCTTAAATCCGAAAATGCCTCTCTATCTTCGCTGACTCTTTCAGAATTGGGGCGCAATGACAGTCGTGTCATCACAGACTGGACCCGTAATTTTACCGAAATTAGTCGCAGCTTGATGGAGTTTAATAGTAATTTTACAACGAACTAATTATACCAAACTAGAATTTTTTTTAGAGAATTTAAATTGTGCATAATATTTTACATTGTAAGACTTTTTTTGCAGTTAAATTTTTGTTGAGTTTTTAAAGGTTGGGAGAATATATTTTGTTTATTGTATTTCAAATTTTTTTAATACAAAATATTAGTATTACGAAGATACAAAGCCATTATTATTTTTCCAATTCCTTGTCTGTTAATGTTTGCATTAAGTTTTCTTTAAATGAAGCCATTTTTTATCTCCTTAAACTAATTAATTGAGTCATAATGCTAAATTTTGTTTGAAAAAGAAACAATTCCAAATCAAGTATGAAGTTCTGTGTAATTTCAAAATATTACGGGTGATAAAAAAAGGGCTGAAAGAAAAGAAAAGGATATACTTCCTACTATTTATTCAGAAAAAGTAGTGAAATACAAAAAAAAAACTGTGATATAAATTTACTTGTCCTCCGGCTTATTGAATACAAGAGTGTACCCACACTTTCCACAGTAGTGACGATCTTCCATGGCAGCCATGAACACTCCAGCGCCACACTGTTCGGACGGACATTCCCGCCTCAATCGATGGATTTTTCCATTCTCGTCCACCTGAAAAAAAAACGAGTCTTATTACATTTTCACCTCTTCACTATTCTAATATAACTACAAAATCAGTAATGGTCAGAAAACCCCATTTTGAAAGACGAAAAACCAATTAATTGATTGTTAAGTTGACCATTACTGTCTTCACAATCTAACAGTGTCGAGACAAGTAATCGGGTCGGTCCCAGTAATCGTAAGTCTTGTGCCGTACGTGTGATGCAGTTTTAAGCCTTTAAGGAGTATACACTTATCGGATGGTAAGTTATCGGAGTTGGACTGTATTATTTTTCAAACTTTATTTTTAAAAAGAAGGCAATGCAAGTCTGATACAGTGTAAATATACATTTCGATTTATTTTTAAAACCACTATATTTCTTGTAAATAAAATATTCATTTTATTCGATAATATTTTTAACTGACATAAAAACTAAACATTTGAGAAGAAAATTCATTTTTATTATGATTAATTATTATAATGTCCATCAGACGTATTTCATCTCTGAGATCTCAATCAATAGAAAACTAATAATACATCTTTCACTTAAATAAATTATAATTAAAATACAAAAGTTCACTTGAAATACACCTCCAAATCTCCCAAAACTGCTTTTAAGAAAACTTAACCTTTTTCACGAAGACTGGGATAATAATGAGAGATACGCGAAAACTGACAGCATTTTCAGGGTTTTTAAGTTACCGTCCTCGTCCACTCCGAGCTAAGCCAGGAAACAGATTTAAAGAATTAAAAATAATCAAAATTTTGAATTATTTCAAAACTGGCAAGAAATGCAAGAAAAATAAAAAACACTGAAAATAATAAAAAAAAAAACTTATAGTGACTGTTTCTTTAAAAAAGTGACTTATAGCGACTGCTTCTTAAAAAAGTTACTAAAAGTGACTAAAGTGACTGTGTGACAGCCCTGTAAATATTTGAAGTCAATGGAATCTCTTATGGTCACGATTACAGGGACGTTTACCTTAATTATTTGCTTACATATTTATTTGACTGTGTTGTAGATTTGAAGGATTTCAAAAGAATAAAAAGAGCTCAAGTGATTTCTAAAGATTCACAGAAATTAGAAAAAATTATAATTTAAGGATTTTCATGAGATATCAAAAGATTGTGAAGATTTGAATGAGAACCAGGTTTTTAGAAATTATTCCAGACGATTTCAAGAAATGTTGAAGCTTCTCAAAAAATGCTGAAGCTTCTCAAAGAATGTCAAAGATCAGGATTACTAAAGAAGACTGGTTTCAAAATTGCATGACTTTTTCAGGTCTACTTTTGAAAAAGTTCCAGATCTACTTTTTAAAAAATCCAGTCAATTAAATTCAATTTCAAAATATTCTAATGATTGCAACCTAATTTACCAACAATGTTGTGTACAATTATTTATAATTAATGCGAATTTCCAGGCCTTTTCAATAATATTTTTGAATTCTAAATAATTCTCATTAACATTAATGTAACATTTCTACAAAGTCTGAAATATTATTGTAATCATATTTTTTGATCAGTAACAAAATAAATTCGTATGAATGTAGAAATAAAAAATTCGCCGTACAGTCCTAAAATAATTATTAGGACTTTCAAACATGTCCGATTAATAAAACTCCTGTCACACTTGAAAAATTCCATGACTTTTCTAAGGTTTCCAGAACTTTTCTACAATTCCGCAAACCTTTATCAGGTCTTGGAGGTTTTGTAGCAACCCTGCAAATTTCACGTGATTTGAAAAGAATGTAAATGTTTCAAATTATTTAAAAATATTTCAATCGATTCCACATTATTTCAAAATATTTAAAGGAATTAGACAAAAATCGAAGAATTTCATGGGATTTCAAAGATTTGACTGTAATCTAAACATTTTAAGTGAGTTCAAAAGATTTCAACACACTCAAAAGGATTTCACGTGATTCAAATTTGTTTGAAGGATTAAAGGATTTTTACGGAATTGTATTGTTAGTGTACACCAAATTTCGACGGTTGTTAACCTCTTAGGAAAAATCGAAGGAAATTAATTTTCGCAAAGGTGAGAACCGAATAGTTACTTAAAATTTTTTTGGGGTTTATATCCGGTTTTTTCCCTAGAATAATAAATATTTTGTCTTAAAAATTTGGGAATGATAGCGAACATGCTAACGGACGTTCCCGCACACTTTTTTGTGAGTTCATTCGAAAAATTTTAATTTTGCTAAATTTGATTAATTTGTGTGGCGTTTAGAAATTAGTATCGACTTTATCAGTGTTAAGATTCCCCTGGCTTTTTTCCTAGAATAATAAATATTTTGCCTTTAAAATCTGGGGAATAATAGTGAACAAGCAAACGGCGCTACTTCTAAACCACACGATATTTTTGACCGAAAACTTTGGACTTACAAATAATAACATTAACTAATGTTCCGGAACTAACCTTGTTGTAGACAATCAAAAAAGTTTATTTCATAAATAATTTTAGGGTAAACAAAGGGGTCACGCAAGTAGGTAACCAAACTTCAACTTGCCAAGCGCCATTAAAAAAAATTAATCCTATTCTATTTGTATCAAATATAGTTAGACCAAGAAAAAAATTATTCTTACTTGACATTCTGTTACCGGGAGATTTTTTTTCAAAACGTATGTAAAAGATGAAAGCAAGTAAAAAAAAATTAAAAAATTCGCCGTTTTGAGTAAAAACTAGCACATTTCATGAAAAATCAGTACACCAGTGCCAAGGGTCACAACTCAGCACATTTGCTGACAAATCAACGCATCTGGTAACCCTAAACAATTTCCAAATTATCGGAATGACAGAGCTGAAAAACGACCCTAAACTCAAGATAATGCACATACATAACATTTTTACTTACCCCAATAATATATTTTTTTTAATAATAATAATAAATTTTGCCTCAAAAAAGCGACCGAGGAAGTCGGTTATGATATTTTATAGCACCTACGAATTCAGTTTTTAAAAATGTTCATTTTTGTGGAAAAAAGCCGGTGTGACCGAACCCGATTGCCCACGCGACGAAGTACCCCATGCCCTTAACGACGAATTAAATTTTTCAAGTCAAAGCAAGCTCCTTTCAGAACTATTTTAAATAAATAAAATAAACTACCCTAAAAATAAGTAGCGAGAAAATAATTGGGAAAACATTTTCCGAAGAATTATTAACAAATTGTGGACAACATACCTTGTAGAATTTAAGAACTGCAAGCTTGACCTTCTTCTTCTTGTGTTTGATTTTCTTTGGGGTCGAGTAATTCTTCTTCTTGCGTTTCTTGGCTCCCCCCCTGAGACGAAGCACCAAATGCAGGGTGGACTCTTTCTGAATGTTGTAGTCGGACAGTGTCCTTCCATCTTCGAGCTGTTTACCGGCAAAGATCAATCGTTGCTGATCGGGTGGGATTCCTGAGATGGAAACAATTTATATAAATTCCCTTAAATGCTTCAATTTTTCCTCTATTATTACTACGCTCTAGGAATATTAATATGTATTTAATTTTAGATTGTTAGTTAAAAGTTAGAAATCGATTTTTTAAATTGATTATATCCCGCATTTAAGGGATAAACTACTTCGGTCTCAGTGGGTAAAAACAATTAACAACAAATCAAATAAAAACAGCCAAAAGAAGGTTAAAGGTTTCTGGAGAAAATAATTCTTACCTTCTTTATCTTGGATTTTAGCCTTCACGTTCTCGATCGTGTCCGAAGACTCGACCTCGAGTGTGATGGTCTTTCCGGTTAGAGTTTTCACAAAGATCTGCATGGCGATGTTAGCTGGAACTCAAGTCTGAAACGAAAATTTTATTCATAGAGTAAATTTCACAATAATTTTTTGTTTCGCGCTATAATTTGCAAAAATTATCTTAACATTCTTCCTTGCCTTCCTAACATTATTTAAGGCGAAATTCCAAATACCAATAACAAAAGGGCCCGGAAGTCTCTAAAATAATCCATATTTTAGGTTCAGTTTGTCAACCTCTTGACATAACTTCAAACTAAACAAAGTTTTTCAACTTTTTTCATGATTTCTTATCGATTTTTCTCGTATTTAATTCCGAAACAAATGATTTTTAATCAAATTCAGCGTAAAGAATTGGTAAGAATGTTCCAATGAAGAAAAATGATTGGATAACAATTATGATTGTTTAGTAAGCACAGTAACTGTTTTTGGTCAATTAACTTTAACCTTAATTAATTTTAGCAGAGAAATGCATTGCTGCCTCTTACAAAATGCACTGAAATTAATTTTGCTTTCAGTTATACTTTCGGACCTCACATTTAAAAAAAAATCCTTCCAAAGAATTTCTCATTAAGGTTTTAGCAAATATAAAAAAAGACTTGATCGCATATTTATTTCGTTACTTGTCACGTAATTCTTCCTAATTGATGAACGACCCCCTAACGAGATTACGTTCTCATTAATAAAACCAAAACTTTCATACAATTTTTTATTGACTTCAAAACATCGAAAAATACAATTTGGATTAAGTAAGCAGTACGGCATTGATACACCCATCGTTTTCCGGATTGTTCGTGACTTGAGCATATTTTCCCCAGACGATCTTTCCCGTTTGAGTGACCAATCCCAACTCTGAAATGTTGACCTCGATGACGGTTCCCTTGGTAATGACCCCGAGGGTCGTGAAAAGCGATGAATTTGGATTCCTTTTGACACCAATAATCGGCAGTTGGAAGGTGGCTTTTAACTCTGGATGTGTGACATGGGCCTTCTTGAACCTGAGGGCCATTGGCCTGATGAACCTTTCGAATTTTGGCGGCTTCCTAGTAAAAGTCTCCCCGACGTAAGTCACCTTGGTCACCATCCTCTTCCAGGATTTTCGTTTTGTCTTTCCACTCCTCAAAACTCGGAAGACTTCTCCGTCTGACTGGGTCCTGGTTTTTGAAATTGGAACGTCCCATTTGCCGGCCTTCTCCTTACGTTTTTGTTTTATCATGTTGGAAAGCGCTTTCGTGCTAGTTGATATGTTTCTGTCGAGGAGATAATATGGAATTGGTCCATGATTTGGCAATTCATCTTCCTTCTTGCCCTTCTTCTCTTCGTGCGCTTTGATTTTGCGCTTCATTTGGATCTTTTCGGTACGCCGTTGTTTGTTGAAGATCTTTGCCTTAATACCACGCAAACTTCGGGCTTTTTCAGAAAGCTTGTGCGGCGCACGAGCTTCCCTTTTGCGCTTACGCTCTTCATAATCGAGCCGGCGACCGAAGAGTTTACGGTGACGTTCGATATACTCGTTCTGT
Organism: Belonocnema kinseyi; assembly: GCF_010883055.1. NCBI lineage: Eukaryota > Metazoa > Arthropoda > Insecta > Hymenoptera > Cynipidae > Belonocnema > Belonocnema kinseyi. The sequence continues at coordinate 51,937,991 of NC_046661.1, read as the reverse complement.
GGCATTTTGATCAGCGAAGTATCCTTATTTTATGAATCTGAAATCAACGAGTTTTTTATTAGCCAATCTATTTTTAATTCTCCGCCAAGGTGATTATAATGTATTACATTTAACTTTTGAAAGGACATTTTGTAATGCACATCCATTGCAAATTTGCAAAATGTTGTATAAAATAAAATGATTATTGCATTTTTCAGACTTCATTTTTTTATATAAAACTTCACATTTTTTCACTTAACAAATTTTTTAATCTTGCATACTATAAAATATCCCCATTAGTAATTATGTGAAAATTTAACATTGTACACGATAAAAACTTACCTGTCTGTTTTCTTGGTCATTTAGGTATACCAACATCCAAACTTCACAAATATTGTTTCATATCACATTTTTCGAATTCCATTTAGAATTCGCAAAGAAGTAAAAAACGCATCACTTTCAGATAATTTTGTTTACCAATGTCAATTGCTTGCTAATACCAAACAAATATTTATATTGTTTAATTTTAAATAATATTATTTCTCGAGTAATTTTACATCGGAATTTTATTTTCGTACAAGTTTTACAGAAATTACTCAAAGATTCTGAAACTTTTATTCTTGAACTTCTCTTACCTACAAACATATACATAACTCATTGTTATATTTTATTTATTGACAAAAAATTCTCAAAGTTTGAGAAATTATAAAACACATTTGAAGAGATAAATTAATGAAGTTCATAAATTCTATCATTATCCATTTAGTTTGTTTCTATCAAGTAACTTGTTAAAAGTACATTTTCCTCGGGAGTTTTCTGAAAAAATACTCTTTTAATATTCTGAGAATAACCACAAAATTTTTGAATTTTTCTGAAAAATTGAAAAGAAAAATGAGAAAAGCAATTAAAACCACAATACCACGAAAATGGAAGATAAATCTTTATTCGTGTACAATGTATTTTCACGATGTCCACAGAACGATGTTTAAAAGAAAAAAATATTTTGTCTTTTGCAATTATGGGTATTAAGTTTATTATAAGTTTCATTCCATTACAAATTAAAATATTTGGACTTTTTTTCATGTGTAAATAAATTCGCCACTTCTAAGAAGTGATTTGTTCACAATAAAAAAAATATTTATCCTACATAAAAATAGTTTTATTGGATTAAAGAAAAATGAAAGTTCTTGAAAATATCAAATAAAAACAAAGGACTCCTTACAGATGTGAACAAAAGAGTAACTTTTTTTTATAGCTTAATTGCCAAAGCTTAATTAGAACAGTAAGAAATAAAAAAATTAAAATTAGCAAACAAAATTCAAGAGTAAAAAGTATCCAACTTCATTAGGTTAAAAAAAGTTGAAGAGAAGTTTTGTGAGTAGGAACATTAAAATGTAATCATTTTAAATTTTTAGAAAAACGATCTATTTTCGAAAAAAAGAAGAAAAAAACTAGGACTCATGTATATTCAATGTGATAAAAAATTTATAATTTAAACAACAAATTGGAGTATTGATTAGTTTGGAAATTCCTATGTTTCAACTTCGCGTGAATCAGAAAAATTATTTGTGTCAAAAGTGTATTTTTTACATTCGTACAATAAAATCCATTTAATTTTTACTTCCCACTAAAACGTTCTTTTGCGACAGAAAATTATTTTCCTACTTTATCAACATTCAGAAAAATTGTCTACTTTCATGAAAAACTGCGATTAAACAAAATATTTCTCAAACACAATTTTAATTTTCTCTATTTATTAAATAGTTATATGAAAATTTACGCGCATCAGAAAATATATGTTGTATAAAACTGTTTACTTTTTCTAGAAATTACACATATTACAAACAAATAAATAAATTTCAGTCTACCGCGCTCTTATAAACACAAATTTCTGAAATAATCTTTTCAATAATTTTGAGCTAAAATTAATTATCACAAAAATGTTGTATATAAATATTTATTTATTTGTTCAATCTAAAATACATCAAGCTCTCGTAAAAGGAAGAAAATATTATTTTAATACATTTGCTCTCAATTAACATTTTTTCCAAAGACTTTTATAAAAAAAAATATTGTTTTTTTTTTACACTACGCGCATTACATACAATCTCAAAATAGAAAAATTTTAAATAATGTATGATACACAACACATACAAATTAATAGAAGTCAAAAAATTAATGAAAACTTAACATCGTTCGCATCATTTAAATTTACAAGTGTTTAAAAACATAATAAATTGACAAATTCGGCAAAAAAATTTACTTTTGCATCATAATTTGTTGAAATTATTATGTTGTGGAAAAGCAACATTTTTCATTTTGTAACAAAACTTGGGGGTTAATTTTGCCTTATAAAAATCACATGTTATAAAATCTGACATTAGAAAAAATTGTTCTTTACACAATAAAAACTCTAAAATCTAAATAAAATTTTAAAGCAATTAATAAAACTCAGCATAATTCGAATGTAAAATACTTATTATCAATATATTAAAAAAGAAAATTTATTGAGACCCAAATATCTGCCTGCAATAAAGATATTGCACATTTAATAAATTAAATTAAGTTTGATCATTTATTTACCACACACAAAAAGTATTCAACACATATAATTGTAAAAAAAATTTCGAACAAAACGCACATTGGAATCTGCTCTGAAAGATGAGTTCCTAACCTCAAAACCTCAAAATCTTGATTATTTACATGATCCAAAAAATATCTTTTTCTCAAATGAAAAACACACCGCAATAGAAAAGAATAGTAACAATATCTCAAAAAATGCTCTCCAATACCGGAAAAATAGAAATAACCAAATAATTATTGACTTTCAACACGTGACGTTTAGTGTCTTCTGGTCCGCAAAACAAAACCGAATCACGATCTCTATTGTTAACAAATCTCGCCGAATAAAAATTTAATGGACAGGAAATTAATTCGAAAAGACAAAAACAATGGAATAATTGCATAAAAGTAATAAATAAAAGGGTCAAATATCATAAATAATTAGAAAATTTTGCCTTACGTACCTAGACACACGCCATATGCAGAAAGAAAGGATCACCAGTGCTGACAACTATAGACTATTAGCAGAAACAGCAACTAAAACCGGAAATGACTCCATCACCATGGTAGTCAAATTATTGTCATTTAACTTAATTCAAAATAGAAAGATTGTATTTTAAAAAATTAATATTGCTTCTTGAATTTTGTTTAAATTTAGATTTTTTGCTCTACTTACAAAATTTTGATTCATTTTATTCCGTTTCAGTACCTTTAAAGAGAGATTATTAAGTTTGGAAATTACGTTTTAAATTTCCGACTCATTTCCGGGTTTTCCGAATTTCCGTTTTGGAATTTAAAGCTTTTTTGACTTCAAAGTTCAAACAGGCTTTGGCTTTGGGCCATGGACATAGGAAACACAAGATTAGGCATGCCATCCTAACTTGCTGAGCGGGGTTGAATCCACGGGAGGAAGGAGAATTCCATGAGTCGCGGCACATCAAAAGATGGCTGACCCCCCCCCCACCTCCTCATTGCATCAACCTCGGAATGGCATGCCTAGTCCCGTGTTTCCTATGTTCATGCTTTGGACGCTTTGGGTTTAAAAACCCAAAGCTCGTAACGAGTGCTCCGAACTCTTCTACGCATGCGTTGCGCTCGGTCTTTGATTCGTTGTGGTTTGCGCGCAATTTGAAATTCTAAAAATAACATTTTTATTGTTTATTATGAATAATGTCATTTTAACTTATGCAAATGTTTGTTAGACCGATATTAATGAATCCTAATAAAAATAAAAATTTATTAAGTGCATACTGTGTAAATAAAAAATATCCTTTGGTACTCACTTGTATTTTTCTTGCATATTTTTCATTATTCGAAAATTTTGGTATTTAAAATTTATTAAAATATTAAGATGTAGTGACAATCTTGTTTTAATAGCATTATATTAATTAATACAAAAATTGATATATTTAGCAAAAACAACTATAATCACCGACAGAAAGAAATATCGGCACTTAATAGATTTTTATTTTTATCAAGATTCATTATTATCGGTCTAATAAACATTTATATAAGTTAAAATGACATTATTCATAATAAACAATAAAAATGTTATTTTTTAGCATTTTAAATTGCGCGCGGACAGCAACGAATCAGAGACCGAGCGCGACGCATGCGTTAAAGAGTTTGGGGCACTCGTTACGAGCACTGTTCAAACCCTTTAAAATCCAGAAGAGTAAACAACAAATGAAAATTAAACATTTCCCAGCTCATTGTTTGTTTTTGGCAGTTAATTATTTAAAAAAAGGAAACCTATATTTATTTTAATAAAATGGGTAAGTTTTATTAATATCTTATTTTAAAAAACTCGCGTTTCGTGTCAAGTTTTTTTGAGGTTTTGTTTAACCAAACTTTCTGTTTCTTTCATTTTTTATCTTTTTTATTTGACTTTATTCTATGTTTTTTAAATCAATTTTTACACCAAGAATGATTTATGAAGCTTTTAATAACCTCATAATAAAAGTTTTCATAAATTATTTTGTATATTTTTAGTGAAAAGGATGAAAAATCAGAAGTCTTTGTTATTTTTAGGTTATGTCTATAAAAATCTTCAAGAGATTCAGTTTTTTTCCTTCAAATCTTTAATATTAAAATTTCTTTACTGCAATTATTTTAATTCTATGTGAGCATCGGATTACTACAAATTTGAACTGCATGAAATTATTTCAAAGTTAGAAAGTTTTTTTATTTACAAATTGCAATTCTACAAATATTCAGAACACATTTGAAGTATTAAAAGCTACTTAAAATTCAAAATATTTTTATGTTTACAGCAACGTGCAAACTTTCTAATGCTTTTCAGATATAAATATTAACAAATAAAACCATTATTTTATTTGTTAAATCTAAATTTACTCAAAAATACGACCTCACTTTGAAATAATAAATTGGTTAATAATTTCAAAATGCTTTTCCAGATTGAAATTTAATTTCATTAATTGATATTTATTAAGAAAAAGAAATCTTCAGACCCCCCCCCTCCTCCTCCTACAAACGTTATGTATTATTTTAACGGCCCCTCTGTTTAATATAATTTAAAAAACCTTGTTTATTTTTAGGAAACATTGAAGAAGAATGCGAGGACGCCGTTTTCGAAATTTGTGATATAAGGGAACGATATCCTGCTCATTGTGCAAAAAAATTAGGGCAATGCTTGCGACTCACAAATGAAATCAATACAACAGTAATAATTTTCACTTTAAAACCTAATCTTTAAACAGAACTAATTTTGATTAATATTTTTAAAAAATACAAATTTCTATTCTATGCTATTTTTTAAAGATTCTAAAAAGTAATAAAAATGTGTAAGAAGTTTCTCTTGTTGAGAAAAATGTGTTTGCATTTGAATTCAATCCCCAAATTTAAAAAAAGCCTTTATATTTTCAGAACATCAAAGTCGATTCCATACACATTCACCCACTGGAAATCCCCTTAAAAGAAACAGACGAAAAGGTTGAAATTTTCAAAAAATTTGAATCCAGTTTATCAAAAGTAGATCCCAATTTGAGGCGGAATTCGAAAAACATGTTGGAGGATTTAAACAGTTTGATCACGGTTGCACATCAACTAAGAAGCGAGAAATATTGCGACCTGTACAAGTGCCTCAAAAAAATTAACAAAGAGAGGAATATGGGTGAGAACTCATCTTAAAAAAATGTAACATAATATTTTTATCATTTTTTTTTTCATTATGCGTAGTCCTAAGGGTCCTAAGAAAATCAAGCCGGTTTGAGCTACAGTTAGATTTTTTTTCTATTCCGAAAGATCTATTGTTGTATTCGTGTCTACATTTATATTGAAAATTCAAATAAACGATTACACATCTCTAATTTTTTTGTTGTGACATAGAAAAACTGGCGGGATATGCAGATACTTTTATTCAATTTGGAGGTACTTTATCTTTTCGAGAACTTCTATTTGCAATTCTTGCATCATTTTTTATTCATCATCTGAGGAAAATTGGTTCCAAGGTATTTTAGAATTTCCGAAATTGAAAGACTTTAAATTTCGCATTGCAAGTTTGACTCCGTGACAACCATTTGAAATTCGGTACATTTAATTAAAAATGTTTATTATTCAATTTTTGATAGTTTTTTACTAGAAGTGTGCAGTGGTTTTTTCGATTTTTCCATGAAAACACACACATTGGAATTTTCGACAGAGACAAAAATGTAACTGTACCTTAAATCGGCTTGATTTTCTTAGATTATTACGATTAAAAAAACAACTCTTTTTTTAGAAAAAGAGATCGCAAATTTAAGTCGAAATTTGACTTACTCGAATATTCTGATAGAGCTTCATTTAATACTGATAATAAAATAAAAATAGAGGTGCAGTCGCTTATTCGAATCATTCTCTTACGATCCGGAGAGAAAATGTCTTTGAAACTAATCCAACAGGTGGCACCCCGATCAGTTGGTCTGACTTTTGCATTGAATTGCATAATAAAAAAGCAAAAATAATTAGAAACTGAATGCTGCTGACAAATAAAAAAAAATAATAAAAAATAAGAGTAACTATGATCAATAATTCAAAGAAAGAATAAGTCATGAAAGCATGTTTAATATGAATAAAATTTAATTTTGAGATGCACTTTGCACGCATCAGTTTGAATTTTATATTTCTATTATTTGTTTTGCTAATATCATCTATTTTATTATTTTTTAGGGTTTAAAAATTGATTTGTTGTTAAAATTATAATTGTAGCTAATAAATAAAATTAATAATACTCAATACCTCAGAAAAAAATGTTCAACAAAGTCAGAAGATCGGAAGAATTAATAAAAAATATATCTTATATGTTCAATAGGGCGTATGGAAAGAACAAAAAGTTGTTTGCACCAAGTTCCAAAAGCAATGAAAACTTTCTTTTGGCAGTCAAAATACTCTCCTAAAGTTTCATTACAAAAAATTCCTTCTGTTTACGCGTCGTAGATTAGCTAAAAATCTAAAAAGAAAAACGAAGCACTTTTTCAAACTTTAACAGCAAATAAAATTGTTTTGATATTTAAATTATCGATAAAAATACTTCAGAGCAGTCAGATGTATACTTGTATAGCGATAATTCCGTTAAAATATTGTTTACCCTCCTTAAATGAATTTGAAGTTTAAAAAAATCAAAATAAATAATATCAAAATAAATCAATAATAATAGTCTTGCAATACTGCAAAAACTTCGAAAAATAAAATGATAACATTTAAATAAATATGAATAATAAAAATAATAAGATTAAATGAATAATCATTATTTATTTTAAAAACTTTTCACCTATGTAACATTCAATAAAGTTTCTTATTGAAACTAAATAATGTGATATTTTTAAATTAAAGATAAGTGTTCTTAACCCCTGTACCCTTTTAAAGAAATAGCTGAATACAATTACCAGTTTCTATCTTTTTCGAAATTTGTGTTTGGTGCACTAAATAAAAAACGTTTTATTGCATCCAGCCAACTTCTGGTTCACTTGTTAACCGAAGAAAATATTTTTTAACTATAACGATGAACCGTGAACTAAAAAATTAATTTTTCATAAAGTAGTTCAACTTTCGACTAATCAGTTAAATTTTCTATCAAATTGTTGAACTTTCGAGACGAAAATACGATTTTCCTACAAAACGGTTGAAATTTCAACATGAAAATGTTAATTTTCAACAAAAAAGTTAATTTTTAACTTTAACTGTTTAATTTTTAGCAGGCGGTTTTATTTTTAAACAAAAATGATGGCATTTCTATAAAAAAGGGATAAATTTTCAAATAAAAATTACGACTTTTTAACCAAAACTGATGACTTTTTAACAAAATTGTTGAATCTTCAACTCAACAATTAATTTTTTAACTAAAAATTATGAATACTTTACCACAAATTTAATATTGAACTTTTCAACCGATAAAAATTACATATCTTTTTACCAAAAATAGTTCGATTTTTTTACTGGGTTCTATTAATTCAGCTCGTATTTAAGTGGAAAAACGAGAAAAAGTAGAAAATCTGTGAACCCTGCGATAAGCAAATAGGAATTTTGATCATTTATAGACTAAAGAATAATAGTTTAAATAAACATTAAAGGTTATTTTTAACACTTTCAAAATATTAGTTTAAAAAACTACATAAAGTGAGTCAGTACTAGCAACCTCCTAGGCTACGAAAAAATAAAAAAATTATACGTTGGAAGGGCCGCTGTGCGCGAGTAGTCAATCGAGTATATTGCACAACATTATTTATTCCAACTGGATATGGTTAAGCGGCTGTGACCGTTTACGTTTCGATTCCCCCGTTTTATTGGTTCCCAGGCTATTTGCAGGAACCCCTGACACTGGAACTAAACCAAGAGTTGGGTGTAATTTCATTAAGGTTCCACGTTTATTAAATCTTAGTAGTTTTTACCGCGTCCCACTCCCTTCCTTGTAAGATTGCATATTAGAAAAATTGTTGCCCCCTACATACACCACTGAAAAGCTTTGCGTAATTTAGGCACAGTCCATAAAAATATTTTTATAATTGGCACCTATATATTGTTTGGAGCTATTCAATTCTTTGATTGAATTTTTTTTTATTCAACAATAATAAAATATTGATAAAAACTAAAGATTGAAAATGTACACATTCTTCACTAAGAGCTTTTCTTTCCGAGACAGAGTGCTTGACTTACTCCATCAGTGCTAACGTTTCCAGCGGTTATGAAAGTCATGGAAATATTAGTGATTTTTTTTAAGACAGCAAGACCCTTTTAAAATATTTTAAATATAACTGGCACAATCTTAGTTTCGAAGGAGGACTGTAAGTGCTGTTTTTCGATTCAGGATAGGAAATTAATTTTTTATGTGTAAATAAAGACTCGAAAAAAGTTTGAATCAGTTGGCCCTCAATTTGTAAACTTTTTTTTAATCTTGAGAAGATAAAAAGTGAGAACTTTAAATGGGTTTTTATTGACACAATAGAAAAATCGTCTTCCTTTTCTGGGATCAAAAGCTATGGATTAAAATTTGTTATAACTTTTATTTAATCAGCGAAGCCCTGTTTCCAAGATAATTTGCACATTCCAGGATGACTGATAGTTTTAACGAAAATGAACTAAATAATGTGTTTAGTTTTATATAAAGAGGATAAATTAAAAACTAGATTCTTTTAATGTTGCGAATTACTCATGGCGTCAATGCTGGAACAATTGGGGAATGGTGATCTACCATTTCGCCAACTGGTACCGAAAACTGGAACTAGAAAGAGTAGGTACAATTTTAAAGATGTGTTTTAAGTTTTGTATAAAAGTGTTTTTACAATTGTTTTGCAAACTACAAAACAATGATTGGATACTAAAAACAAATCTTCATAAAATACAAATAGTTTTAGATAGCATTTCCATATTATACAGTGTATAATATGCATTTCAATGCATTGTCAGCTTAAATAAATTTTAATTAATATATGTAGCGATAAATTTTATTCAGATTATGCAAAGAAGGCGAAGAAAAGACGATTAGAATTTAAATACGAATTCTAAACTAACTTTTAGATCAGATTTTTAAATAGTAAGTATGTCATGTATAAATTTATAACAATTTACTTTAGGCTTATTTTTGCTTCAAAATAAGTCCATTTAAGTTTATAATCTTTTGAAAATCACGATAAATAGTATAATAATTTTTGTTTTTTAGAAAAATATTTCTATCAAAAAATGTGTTTTTTCACTGTATAATATGTCAATTCCATCTAAACCCCTTTGTTTCCGATAAAGATTTATTTTAATATTCAAAAAATACTTTGAACTCCACACAAAAATCGTTAAAGCACTTGTATACACAAATTAAAATGCATCTTTAAAATCGTACCTATTCTTTCTACTTCGGATTACTGTCAGCAGGTGGCGTATCGCAATTTAACAATTCCCAATAATGCTTTTAAGATTAAATGACTCCATTTAAAAGATTACTAATTTTGTAGAATC
>NC_046661.1:51913872-51927907 GCF_010883055.1 Belonocnema kinseyi | reverse complement strand
TCAAAAGCACAATGAATATAAATTGTAGTTACCATGTTTAAGTTTTAAAGCCACGCTCCAAATGCCAATCAAGCTTTATTTTCAATTTACGAATGTGAGCAAAAAATATGTTGAAACAGAAAGTACCGAGAGTCCTCTCTAAATCTAATTTTGTTTAAATTTGATGTGTTAAATAATTCGTAATCTATGTATTTATTTACTTCTATTTACTACTTTATTTACTTCCACCTTAAATATTGCAATGGATAATAGATTATCTTATGAGTAAAAGCATTTTGACGAACCTTCCGGACGCATTCTTGTTTCGAAATAAATTAACATTCAATGAAGTGTGGACCTTGCATTTGAAAGTATGAAAACGTGTTTGTTACTTTAAAAAATCCAGCAGTAGCGTAAGAGAAATTTTGAGCTCCCATTCAAAATAATAAGCGATGAAAATAGTTAAATATTTTAAAACCTGAAATAAAAATTTAAGTCTTCTGTTGAATGTTATGTTAATAAAGTTCCAAGTGTAACATATAGCAATATTTTTTTGTAAAAAAAATTGAAGATGTATTTTACTCAAGATATTTTGTTTATAACAGTAAATATGTATTTCCAATTTGAACAATTTCTTTCTCTAACCAGTAATTTTAAGTTGTTGTACTCAAACTTATTATCAATTAAATGTTTTTAACTAAATTTTTTATATGGATATTCTTTGATGTTTTCAGATCACCAAATCTCAGTACGAATGGCGAATGCAAAGCATCTAGATGAATAAAAAATTACTGATCTCAAAGTAAGGAGGAGAGTAAGCTAACTAGTCTATATAATTTGGGAGTCTTCTTATTTGTTCGATGAAAATTGATTTTATTTTTATTGTAAATACAAAATCAAATGTAGCGTTTATATTTAATATAGATATATAAATATTAAAATTGTTGTCAATTATATTCACATTTTTAAGCAAGCAGTACATTTCTTTGTTTTTCTTTACTAATTTTGGGGATTTTCAACATTCTTTTATTTGTAATTTGCATTAAAGGAATTTCATTTTATCCAAAACTTCAGATCGAAATTCCTTCATCAACTTCAATTCTTTCTCTGACGAAATTCGGTTCCACGGAATTCGAGCATCTCCGAAATCTAAAGACGTGAGGTGACGCATTGCAAGTTTTATTCCTTGTACATAATTTCCTGAAATTTATTAAATTTTTTTAATAATTTCATTTGCAAATCTTAATTAAACACTACACGATTTTACTTCTTTAAATTGTAATATGTAATTCTAAGTAACAAATATTCTCGAATGAAGAATTAAAAATATTCATAGCTGAAATTCCTTATAATTGAAAATTTTTCAATTGAAAATAGTTCAAATTGAAAGGTTTCATACAAAATTCTTTAAATTGAGAAAAGTATTAAACATACCAGGAGATAGTTTAGAATTAACTCATTTTAAATTATAAAACATATAAATAAACATTTTAAATAAACCAATAGACAAAGCCAGAATAAATTGAGCAATATGTATTAGGAAGACATCATCATTTACATATTTCAAACTGAAGTTTCCAAATTATTAAACAATTTAAACGTTAAGTATTCTTTATTAATTTAACTTTTTAATTGTATTATTTATTAAGTTATAAGTGGAACTTACCATATTTCGGGAAAATATTCAGAGATTTCGTAAAGAGTTCTTGATTTTTCTTGGCTCTTTCAAAATCCTTTTCTCTACATGCTGCGAAGATCGATAAAGGAAGTTCTGGGATTAAACTTGAAGAAGCCGACATGAAAGATTCTCCTCCAATTGCACATGTTGGATATATTAGCTGAAATCGAGTAATAAACATTTAATCAAATATCAAGTTACCTTAAGAAAAAATGAAAAATGTTTCTTTTTCATTCAATATTTTAGTTGCCCTTCATTCTGAAATCCATCAAGAATATAGAATTTTTTCCACTTTCAGGAATTCAAATCTATAATCTTACGATTTACATACTTTATTTTGATCTACTGAAGGAACAACAATGAGATTTATTCATTTAGAATTTTCTCCTATAAATTTAAATTGTAAAATTTTTCAGTCTTTACCTTCTCAGCTCCCAAAAAGACTGTATAATTTCTGTTTCTAGTTTCCATAGCTTCAGCAACTTCAGTTAAATCCGTGTTTGAATATTTTATGCCAACCAGAGTAGAAATTTGGTCCCCATAATTTTCCAAAAACTCACCGATTTTTACTAAACAAAAAAGTGAAAACTTATTATTGTACAAAAGATCAAGTTTGTACTATAAATTATATAAAAGAATTTACTTTTTACTGGTGCTCTTTGTGGTGTGTGATAATATAATAAAGGTGTTTTCGGGGCGGCATTTGATATCAGTTTCAAATAGGTGGCTAATTCTTTTCCATTTGATGGTCTAAAGTATAATTCAGGTAGAGTCAGTAAAGAATTTACTTTCAGACTTTCTGCGTGGCTTGCCTAACAATTTAGAAGAAGAATTAAAAAAAACATTGACATTTTTAGTTTTTTAGATTTTACTTATTTCGAAAAGATCCTAGAACATTCTAAAACGCTCAAACATTCCAGAACATGTTCGAATATTCTAAATAATTTCGAAAATTCTACAGTATTCCAGAGCATTTAGGAAAATTTTAAAACATTCCAAAATAATTCTAGAAGACTTCAAAATATTCTGGAAAATGCGAAAATATTTCAGATTTTTTGAGGATATTCCGCAAATAATATTATTTATTTAAGGCACCCGGGCGAAGCGGGTATAAATATATAAATAATTTCAAACAGACCAGTTCTAAAACATCCGGAAGTGGTGCACCTCCAATATGGACCATTAAATGCAGTTTCGTTGATTTGATTGCTTTCATCCATTCTTCAGTTAGAGCTTTTCTTTCTGGTACAGATAAAGCTGGTCCTTCTCCAGATGTTGCACAAACTATTTTACATACCAAAGTTAATTTCCATTAAATTTTTAAATTAAAATTATTATAAATACTTTCAAATTTTCAGAGTAATATTATATAATTGCAAATTTAATATTTTTTAAAATTTGTTTTAGTTAAACATTCGAATTATCAGGATTTAAATCTTCCACACTTTTAAAATCAAATTTGAAATTATGTTGTGTTTTTTTTTCTCCTAAGATTTTTTATATGTTTTAACTATTAACTTTATGAAGATTCAAACATCCGCTTTGAAAATTTTAAGTTTAAGACTTTTTTTACCAAGATCCAGCTGTGTTTCTTAAAAATTCTCTTGACTTATTTTATTCCATAAATAAAATTGCTTTTTCTTGTTCAATAAAGAAACAAATGTACAAAGAGATAAATGCTTTTCTCAATTAAAAAAATGATATTACTTACTCAGTACGCCTGCGATTCCTTTTTTTACAAGATAATCTGCATAATCCGGAATGACTGTCAAATTTAATGATAATGTACTAAAAGAATAATAAAAATGGTTTTATAAACATATATTCTTACGTTAGCATTAATGAATTGCAAGATAAATCAAATTAGCCCGTTCATCAGAAAAGTGGGGACCCTGACGGAGAAGATTAGAGCATTGAAGCGTAATTTGGGGCCCAACTCATAATTAACTGGTAATTTTTCCAGGGAATGGCTCAATTATAGACTTACTCATTATAATTAAACGGTGTCAAGGCTGCGACAAGTATGCCTCTAAGAATAAATTGCTCCACCTAAAAAGATTATCATTTTATGCATACCATCAATTATTAATTTTAATTATTAAAAATACGTGTAGAAACATATTTTAATAACTATAAAAATAAACTTTAAATTTAAAAATATCAATTTCTTCTGCATAGATGGTTTCCAAATATCATTTAATATTTATAATATACGTATACATATATATTCCATGTCAATCGGGCCACCTAAATATCTCGGAAACGGGTTTATTTTTTCTCACCAAACTTGGCACAAATTATCTTTAACATGTGTACTTTCATCTTAAATTTTTTCAGAATTACTTTTTCTTTTGTTTCAAAGTGGGGGACCAAAATATCTCAAAAAACGTTTTTTTTTTACATGCTCTCCAGATATACCATTTTTAAGGTGAAAAAAACAATGATTAACTCGAGATGATTATTCAATTTGATATGTTTGGTGTTGCTGGAAATAAATAAACTAATAAAATGCTAAATTACAAAATTGCGGATTCAAAATAGCGTCGGAAAAATAAATTTATTGATTTGTATGTAATGTTCGTTTTAATATCGTAATATCGTTTTAATGTTTGTCTTAAACACCTATTTTCAGTAATAATTATTATTATTATTAAGTCACTGATTTCAAATTTTCCATTACTTTTGCAAAATTAATTTGTTTAAACATTATGTTCAAACAAATTTTTGCGTTAATAACTAATTTTTGGGTTCCTTTAGGGGTTTGAGTACGCTTAATCCAAATATGCGATTAATTTTGCAAAATTATTTCGTTTAAACAATTTTTTAAAACAAATTATTGCATAAAAACATTTATGACATAAACAATGTCAGAATTAGATTCTATGTCAAATATAACATACGATATAGTATTGAATCTCATGGGATATTTAAACGCATCGAAGCAACTTGAAGTACTTGCATTCTCAACTTTAGAAGTGTAAAAAACATTTAAGAAAAAATAAATAAATAAATTGCAAAAAAAATACAAAAAATTTAAAAAAAAAAGAATTTTTGACATAGAATCTAATTCTGAAATTTTTTATACAAAAAATGTTTTTTATGCAATGATTTGTTTAAATAATTTATTTGAACAAACTAATTTTACAAAACAAATCGCATGTTTGGATTAAACGTACTCAAAAACCACTTAAATAATTGATGTCTTATCTGTATTTTCTTTACCTTCCTTATGAACATAAACAGTTTTTTTAAATGTACAAAATTAATTAGTTATTAATTTATTTATTAAAAAGCGTAATTGAAGATATTAAAGAACTATTCTGTATGTAATTTTTGCCATTCAATCTGATTCTCGTATCACTATTGATATGTTTTAAATAATAATAATAACGATGATTGAAAATAGATTTTTAAGACGAACATTACAACGATATTACGTTATTAAAACGAACATTAGATATAAATAAAAAAATTTATTTTTCTGCTGCCATTTTGTAATTTTGCATTTTAGTAGTTTATTTATTCCCAGCAACACCAAAAATATCAAATTGAATAATAATCGCGGGTTCATCATTGTTTTTTTCACCTTAAAAAATGGTATATCTGGAGAGCATGTGAAAAACCACGTATTTTGAGATATTTTGGTCCGCCATTTTGAAACAAAAGAAAAAGTAATTCTGAAAAAATTTAAGATGAAAGTACACATGTTAAAGATAATCTGGGCCAAATTTGGTGAGAAAAAAAAACCCGTTTCCGAGATATTTAGGTGGTATATATATATATATTCCATGTCAATCGGGCCACTTAAATATCTCGGAAACGGGTTTTTTTCTCAACAAGTTTGGCACAGATTATCTTTAGCATGTGTACTTTCATCTCAAATTTTTTCAGAATTACTTTTTCTTTTGTTATTAATTTCCTCTGCATAGAGGGTTAGTAACCGCCATATATGTTTTGCATTAGAAATGTTATTTATTAATTTTTATTTATATTAATGTTCTGTAAAAGTAAAGCAATTCAGAAAAAAAAGCTGATATTTTTTTACTGGTAATAGAAAAATGCATAGTTAATCCTTCAAATTGATGAAAATTTATATGAAAACAAATACATAAAACATTTAAATTGCAAATTTCTCGAAGGGAAGTTTTTTTCACATCGTATTTTACTCTTTTTAATAATTAGTTATGTGATAAACCGGAATATAAACTTCTATATTTAGCAGCTAGAAAGTGGAACGAAAATGTTCACTTACCAGCATTTTTATGGACCTTTCGACACTTGTTCTTCAGGCGAAATGTGCCGCTGAAGTGTTCACCTCGAATTTAAAAGTAAGAAATACTGGTTCAATATAAAAAAGAAAAAACCCAGTAACGTACGAAAATATAGTAGATCCCTTTGTATAAAGTATATTATGGATCGCATTTTTTTGGCAATGTGCAGTGAAGGTATCAAAATAGAATAGTATACAAATAATTGCTTTTTTAAGAAATAAATCAATTCAATAAAAGTGCCTACCTATATTTTAATTTATAAAAATTAATTTATCTCTTTAGAGTAGAAATGTAATATTATAATAGAACAAAAAAATTAATTTTATAATAATAAATAATCAGATCAAATACTTCACCGAACAATATTTTTTTACAGGCTTAGGAAATTTGTTAAAACATTTTTTTAATTTGATGTTTACTATATCAAATATTAATATCAAAACTGAAAAATAGTTTTTCTTTGAAGTTAAATTTATAACTAATTATTTGGTTTCTAACAATATTTAGACTCGAGAATTATATAATGTACATTAAGATTCTTGTCATGTTTGTTAAAGTGTAAAATCCTTGGAATCAATTACAATGTTTGTACTTTGCGATTTGGCAGTAGACTCGGAATATTGAAAACCTATCAAATACGCCTACAATAATCAAATTTGTGTACTTTTCAAATGCCTTAAATTTTAATAACTTATTCTATGAACAAAAGCAGGTAGATGAAATAGGAAATAAATACAAATATGTAGAGACAAGAAAAGTGACTAATTACAATATAAACACGTGTTTTATTTTTATTGAAAATACATAAACAAAGTTCATCATTGACTTTAAAGAAAATACATATTCTTAATTCTACATTTTCTTACACAACCCACACAAAAAATTTCTGCGAATAAATTATCAGCAGGTATTTAGAAACATGCATTTAAGTCCTAATAATTCGATTTTGTCACAAACTGTTCGCAATTTATTTAACTTTATATAAAACCAAATACCCAGCGGGCACAAGGTTTGGCGACGTCTTTACGGTATCGTTACGACATCTTTACGATAACTTTACGACATCCTATGCCCATGTTGTTAAGGTGTCTTTACGATCTCGTAAATAATCGCATGATCTGATGATGTCTTTACGACATCGTAAAGACAGCGAAACGACACGGACATGGGATATCGTAAAGTTGTCTTAAAGATGCCGTAACGATGTCGTAAAGACGCCGCCAAATTTTGTGCCAACTGGGTAAACCTGAAATTGAATTCAATTACATTTTTTGATTTAAAAGAAAGGAACTATAAATAAATAATGGCTTAAATCCACATAAATTCTGTTACGAAAATGATTTACTATATCTACTTTAAATAAAATATTGTTTCTCATTCTTTATTTCACCGTCCTTTTTTATAATGTTGTGAGCTTTGGATAAGATTTCTTGGATTTTCTTGTCTTTTTCAAATCTTTTAACTTAGTATGTCTCTAGGATTGAGAGATCGGTTTCGTGAAATAAATTTGGAATAGCAGGTACAGAACATTGTTCAAAAATCCATAATCCAAAAATTCCAAAATAATTTAGAATATTCCAAAACGTTCTAGAATATTACAGAATTTCAGAAAAAATTATTAAACTATGTAGAGCATTTTTAAATATTCTGTAACACTTCACAAGATTCCAATAACCTGATTTTTTCGTTACGAATAGGGGGGGTTTGAAAAAGGACTATTTCTACCGAATTCTCGGTACAAAGAGCCGGAGTTTTTTTGTAAAAAAACCATATTTGTACCAAAATTTCTGTAAACGTTGACACTTCCTAAATTAAATTACAGAATTATCCGAAAAGTTAAAAAACATAAAAAATCTATCATATATACGAAAAATAAAAATCAAGAAGTAACGAAATAAAATAAAGGATAATTCTAAATTTTGCGCATTTAAAACAGAAAATTAAAGCTTCACAAATCAAAAATTGAACTATAGTTTAGATTGCTCAGAATTATTCTTAAATATAATACCAGAAGTGTTTAAACATTTATTATAAATAATTGAAGGTTCCCAATACTTGACTTTCTTTAAATTCTTTTTCGGGCATCAGAATTCGAATAATTTCACATGAAGCTTACAAATAGTTCAAGCATTCTGGTTTAAACATTAAAAATTGGTCAATATTGAGTATTTGAATACAAATTTATTCATTTAAGTTAAAAAAATTCAAACAGTTAAAACTGAATAATTTTCAATATTCCAAAAGTTAAATCTTGTACCTAGCTTTTAGCTTTTAAAGGTAAGTAATAAAATTAATTTAATAGTCATCCATTTTTCTTATTTTAAGACTTACCTGTTTTAAATTTTAAAAGAATAAAGAGTAAATGGAATATAAGATACAAAAAGTTAAAGAAATGTTTAAACAAACTGAAAAATTTCTTTTAAAATGTTTCAGTTTTTGAGTTTGAAACATTAATACCCTATGGAAAATTTGCATTAAAAAATACACAATTGAAATTGCTTAGAGTATAATAGATTATAAAAAATTCAAAGAAACAAAACAGTGAGAAAATTAAATTTTAAGTGGAAAAAGTTAGAAAAAATGTCTTTCATAAAAGTGACCTAATAGCAGAAGAAAATAAACATTTAAATATGAAAATTAAAAACAATTTTTCCTGATTTAAAATAATTAATGATTAAAAGACTTAAAAACAATCAAATTGAGACCCAAAGCTTCAAAATTGAAACAAACTTAAATCTTGAAAAATAAATTACCTTTCACTTGTGATCATTTTGGTGTGTGATAATATAGCAATGTTGTTTCCATGAAAATTATATTTATAATAATTTATGATATTAGTTTTAAATAGGTAAAGATTTTTTATCATTAGAAATTGCAAAATGTCATTCAAGTAGACTCATCAGAGAACCCACTTTCCAGTTTTGAGCGTGCCATGCCTACAAATGTATGAAAGTGCATAAAAACGAATTCAGCTTAATAATTTGATGTATTTAAATTCACGAAATGTATTTTCAAATTCTTTATTTTTTCAGGAACTCGATACTCATTTGGAGGAAAAAACTATATATTTTTCTTAATTTGAAAGGTCAAATATTTCCAACCTTTTCTTCATTATTAGAAAAAATGGTTAAAAATGTATTATGAAGAACAAAACAGTTCTTTGAAAAATCAATGAGTGGCACTAGGTTGACTCAAAAATTCAATTTCTGATAAGCAACCACCCACCCTCTGTTCGTATTCCGAAAAAAGAAATTCCCAGTGGGCACAAAATTCGGCGACGCCTTTACGACATCGTCACGACTTCTTTACGACATCCTATGTCCATGCCGTTACAGTGTCTTTACGATATCTTAAAGACATCGTCAGATCGTACGACATATTTACGATATCGTAAAGACGACTTAACGACATGGATATAGGATGTCGTAAAGTTGTCGTAAATCTGTCGTAACGATTTCGTAAATACGTCGCTAAATTTTATGCCCACTGGGTTCCTTTTGAAATTAACTTAGGGCTTTAAATGGAAAACGCTCGGTCTTCGAACAAATGAGAAAAGTGCTTATCATAACTTTTTTTGTTAATTAGAGTCCAGTCATTCCTTAAGGAATGTTAAAAAAATAATTTCCATCTAATAACATTTTAATTGGATCCCTCGAACCCCCTTGGATTGTACCTGAAAAATATTCCCAAAAAATGCTAAATAGCCGTTTTATGGAAAATTCATGGTAAAGACGGTATTTTTTGGAATTTTTTCAACATTTTTTGTTCTCGATATGTGACAAGTTTCAAAGTATTTTGAAACTAATTTTTAATCGTTTAAGCAATTGAAGGGGCACACTGCATACGGGCGTAAGTGCAAAATACAAATTTTACAGGAAAACTAAAAAACTGTCTAACTTTCACACAAATAATTGTAAACAAAGAAATGCAAAAATGACTCGAGATACAGTTAGGCTTTATCGAACCATGAAACGAACATCCTAAAAAATGCATCCTCCTCCGAGAAAACCTTTGTCAAAGGTACAGCGTGTCCCCATAAAATTTGATTTTTATACATGAAAAGTTGCGTAACTTTTTTATTTTTCAAATTAAAATAAAAACAAGAAAGTACTTTTGAGCTGTTGGTTAGCTCTATTGAATCGCAAAAAGAGCGTTTTGAAAAAGATAACCATACGCGAGAAAGCCCTGGTCGAAGTTTGGCGCGCACCAGAAAGCTTCAATTTTGACACATAAAAAGTGGTGTAACTCTTTAATTTTTCAATTTAATAGAAAAATAAAAAAGTGCATTGGTAGCTCTATTGAATTAGCAGCAATTATTTCTCTTCAAGAATTCATCATTTTTTACGGACAAGCTTAAAAAAACAGAATCGACACGTGCTCTGAAAATCAATGACGCCGCGGTGATACGCCACATTATGAAGCATGGCACGTGGCACTATCACGCCGAATGCACTGAATTTTTTTCCTAGACCTGTACTTTCTTGTCAAACTGGGCCAAAACCTTGTACAGAGACACGAGTTAGGAGGAAACAAGTAGTTTAAGCCAATAAAACGATTATCGAAAACTTGGCATTGTGGCCCTTCAATTATTATTTGCGTAAGCAATTTTTTTTTGTAAATCGTAAAAAAAATGCATATTAATAGTGATATTTTTTGTGAGACAGTATGGAATTACTTAAATAATTAAAAGGTGGCTAAAAACATAATATTAAAGAAAGGTGGTGTTTCAGTTCTGAGATAATATAATACTGAATAATAATAAGCGACTTAGTGTAAGATAATCGAAAAAACTAGATTTTTGTCCACATTCCCTAATGAAAAGGCGCAGGTAAATTATTATTAATTTTTTCAGTACAAAAAATATTACTCCTAACACTCATTAATTATTTCATTAATTCCAGCAAAGTGTAACTTTACCAGATTTATGGGGACGAAATGTTTAAATAAATTAAAATTTTATAAATAGTGTCACTGTCTTTCACAGAATATATAACTCTTAGCATTCATTAACTATGATATTAATTCAAGAAAATAGTTACTTTTCAAGACATTCAGGGAGAAAAACTGATTAAACGTAGTTAAAAGAAATTAAAATTGTTTAAATAATTAGCAACCATGTTAAACAAGAAATATTACTTTTCAAAGTCATCAACTGTATCATCTATCCCAAAAAAAATAACTTTTCACGATATACAGAGGAAACATTGTTTAAAGAATTTAAAAATAGTTTTAAAAAATACTTAGGAACTTGTCACTTATTTAATCAAAACAATTCATGTTGGAAAAATTCCAAAAAATACCATGCTTCGCATACATTTTCTGTAAAACTCCTTTCTCGACGTCTTTACGACAACTTTACGACATCCTATGTCCATGTCGTTAAGTCGTCTTTACGATATCAGAAATATGTCGTATGATCTGACGATGTCTTTAAGATATCGTAAAGACACGGCAAGGGCATGGACATAGGATGTCGTAACGATGTTACGACATGTTATACCTATTTTAATTTAGAATTTTTTAGTTTTAGTTTAAATTTGGAACATTTATAAACATTTTTTTTGTCGTTATGTTGGAGTTGTTTCTTTCAAACTTACTTTAGCTTCTATCGAAAAGCGATTCAATGCACTATAGCTGCTCTCATGTCTCCAGAAAATATATACGGCATTTTTCCAAGTGTTAAATCCGGTTTCAACAAAAGCTCCGCGTGAATTTTTTATATTTTTATAAGTCATATAACTTGACGAATTAAAATGTCTACTTACTGCTTTGGAACAGACGCTATAAATTTCTTTATTTTGTCAATTTAATAACATCCACAGACATGTAGCCTTCAACGGCACAAAAAAAAAGCAATTACGATTTGTTATTTGTGAATGAAATCTATGAATATAAATATCAATTGTTGGAAAATTTCTAACACGATGCAAGATTACGAAAAAGCAATGGTTTTTTAATCGAATTTTTGTAGAGAATCACTTTCACGATGGTATATCAAATGCTTTCTCAGTAAAACTTTCGTTCATATTTGAAATAATTAAATTATTCATAAATTCATCTTTATACGATCAAGAAATGGCTTTTGATTATCATTGATATAAATTGGAAAACTATTAGAGAAGCGTAACATTTTTTTTTATAAAATTGTGTCCTCTTGAACAATTTGAAGAAAAAAAGCAAAGTTAATCTTTATTGACTTATTTGAACTAAATCTGTGAATAAAAGTGAGTAGAAAGTCAACTTTATTTATTTGAGGTAAAAAACTTATTGATAATTTTTTAACAAAAATAAGCATTTTGTAAATCATTATAATTCATGAAAATGAAAATTTGAAAATATTCTCAGGTATCACCTAAAATTGATTTAAATCTGAACTTCCACTTCCAGATCACGTGGAAACAAATCAAAAACTTTTTTTTTATTTTCAAAAGAAATTATTATTATAAAATCCAACGGGTCGTTCCACAATAGATTGATTGTGGGTTTTAATACTGACTTTAAAAGGTTGATGTGCCCTGCGAAAAGGGCATGTTATTTTAGGCACATACGCAAAATAAGTTAATAAAACCGAAATTGTATTATCATTTACAGAATTAAAGTTTCATTCACTAATAATCAATTTTAATTTGAGTACAAATTTCAATAAAAAAGTGAATGCAAAATATTGCTTCGAAATGTAAATTTTTCAGGTTTCAAACTTGATATTTCCCCGTCATTATTATTCAAAAATAAATAAATTCATCTTTATACAAAAAGATATGTAATTATCTTCAATTATTAATTAACGGAGAAATGTCAAATTGAAAAACTAAAAATTTGACATTTCGAAAAAGTATTGACCGAATCTATTTCAAATCTTACAGGCTGACGGGCGTTATGTTCACGATTAGCTTCACAATAAAATGTTTTTGCATGTGGGAAATAAGCTGCCATTTTTGTCATGTATGAGGCATAAAGGTAATACAAATGTCAAGCTGCTTTTTTACTCTTTTAAACCCGATGAAAAAATGGGAAAAAGATTACAAAATGGTAAAGCTCTTAGGATCTTTTGGAAAAATTGGAACATAGAATTTTCTAAAAATATATAGCTACATTTTTTTTCGTTGAAATTTTGAGTTTCCTTCCGAAAAAGACAAAATCCAGCCGATTTATTCTGGAATTAAAGCACTATATTATTATGAAACATATTTAACTTAGGGTTTTCGGTATCGTTTCGGTTAGCAAAATCTCTGAGATATTTTTTACTTTTTGTAAGTCGTGCGAGTTTAAACAAATTGAAAATGGTCTAAAACCAGCGTTTTTTATCACTTTTTTTCCTCCTTCAACTTCTTTTCTTTTGCTAACATTTCTCTCTAACAATCACTTCGTTTACGTTTAATCATTTTTATTTTAAAAGATATGTTTTTAGTTGAAGTTAAACTGAGGACTCTGACCTTATTTTGTCTCTGTTCCTGACACATTTTCAAAGTTACCGAAATGAGTGAAAAGAATCATTATCATAGGGGGAAATCCCGTACCTAATCTGAGCCGCTCGGTATAGGCCCCTGTTGACCGATAACGCGAGAACAATAAATTTAGAACTATAAACATCAAAATTTTAAAAGTTCATGGTGACGACTCATGCAAACTTGGAAGTTTAAATTCTTATTCAAAGGTCAGGTACTTAGTGAAGAGTGTGATGTACACGAAAGAAGGTATCACCGATACCGCATTGCCTCAAATAGAGCTGGAATACCAACACTGCCGAACGCAGACAAGATATATATTTTTAAAGCAAAAGTAAATTTTTTGTTTATCTTTCCGTACAGTTTTCCATGCATAGAATTTCCATAGTTGGAAATTTACATGTGTGGAGTTCTCCATAGCATCCATACTGGGTGCGCCTCCCCTGTTTAATAATTTGTATAATTTCTACATTAAAGTTTAAATTGTACTCAAATTTTAACTGAAGTCGTTTATCTTCCATTAACAATTGGTTAATCGTTCTTTAAAATAGACATACTTGAAAGTTGATCAATGTGTTTAATTCAGTGATGAATGATGATATATAAAGCAAGTGGTTAATATGCCTATATTTTTTTATAGGGATTCACAATTTGTTGATAAA
>NC_046661.1:51903153-51913772 GCF_010883055.1 Belonocnema kinseyi | reverse complement strand
TTTTGATCTTTTTCAACTCAATATAAAAGGCGTCTATGAATCTAAAATATTTAAAAAATATTAATAATATTATATAGCACTTATTTATTTTAAATTTGTAGTTTGGAACAAGTGCGTTACAACAGATTTTGCGTACTTTTTTATTTATAATTTCTAAACGAAGTTATATTTTGAAACTTTGCTAAATTGTGATTTAATGTCAGTAATTTTCGAAGAGATTTTTAGAAAAAATATATTATTCGAACGTAAAATGGAAAATGATTGTGACTTAAAGTGGCCAACTTTTTGCCAATCACCATGATCTTTTTCAATAACAAGATTTCATGGCTTCATCCATAAATTAGGTCACGTTATTTTTTCATTTATACTCCCTCCATTTAATATTTCGATCAAATAATCAAATAATCAGAATGGCCCCCTCCCATGTGCGTGATGTAATTTATGGAAGAGGTCTCACTTAAAATTTTAAATGTTGAAGAACGTTCATTAAATTCATCTACCTACAATCCGAAAATCATCTCTCTAAAAAAGCAAGTAAAACGTAAAAATAAACAAATTTGTTTATCGTCTTAAAATTATTTATTTGTAATCACCTTGAACAGTGGATAGAATATTCTTCTAGAATAATATGCACAGAGATTCGAAAAAGGTTTCCCAGGTACATAAAATACAAATTAATATTCTTCCTAGAGGCGAGAATCTAAACAATTAATGGAATGCAATAACGTTACAATTTTTCGAAATATATAGTTATAAGTGAATCGGCTAATCGTTATGGTAATAATTACTAAGAAGCATTGTTTTAAAGAGACGGTATCCTATTTAAAAATTAAAAAATCGAAACCTCCGGTACATTCAACGGGATGACGAACTCGGTGAGTAAATTAATTATAACACATAATTATATTTATATTATTACCATCTGAATATTTCTTTCATAACATCAATACCTCTAACCATTTGGGAATCTCTTTGAATTATCCACTCTGTGGAAAATTTTCCTTTTTTCCTGTAATTTCCTTTTCTAGATTTTTCTAGTCGAAAAAAGCGCAGAATTGCGGAATCAACAATTGATAGGCGTTGGCGGATTTTGCTTGAGCTGCAAAATAATGGAGCGCATTCTGGAAACGTCTTTAGAGGTCCTTGCCGACTTCGGATTAAAATCGCAAAGCTTCGCGATCCGTTCCCACTCGGTTCCAGGTTCGACTTCATCAGCTTCGGCCACGAACTGTTTCTCTGCATTCCTAGTGAGGAAAGGAATTGTGATACACGATGCAAAATTTCATGCGAATTCGATGCTCAAGTGAAGAAAAAAATGATTTAGTCCTCAGTCTACTGAAGCGCTTAGAAAGCGAAGGACATGCCTCAAATTTTTATCTTGCCTTTCACAGCAGAGAAAAAGTGCAAATGTTTCTCTAAAATTATTTTTATGTTTTTTTTTTTATATAGTAAGCGTATATTCAGACTCGAGTTGGCGAAAGTACAATTAAAAAATTCTTAGACGCTAAAAGACTGCATTCAATGAATAAAAAATTTTCGATGTGTCCGAATATTTCAAATTTTCGAAAGATTCAATTTATATACATTTTCTACCTGAAATATAAAATTGTTACTTTGTCAATTACTCGTACTCGGATATATCGGAAGATGTAAACTTTCAGAAAATATAATCACCTCAGTTTTATGTATTAGGCTTTGGTGATCGACCCCCCCCCCCCTCTCCCCAATTTGTTCGGTATCTAGAAAAGGAAAATCCGTATGTGCCCCCGGACTCTTGAAAATGAAGTTTTCTATAAAACCCATGCTAAAGACGGTATTTTCGGAATCTTTCAACATGAATTATTTTTAATGTATAAGTGAAGAGTTGCCAAGATTTAAAAAAATTTAATTGTTTAAACAATTTTTTTTCTCCTGTAAGTCGTGAACAGTTATTATATTTCAGGATAAATCATATGAAGTTGATGCATGTCAAGAGTAGTACTACCGGTTTAACATATTTTTTAATTATTTAAACAGTTTTCATTTGTATTAACAATTTGTTCTGCTTAAAATCGTAATTTTTTTTAATTTCCTGGAATTAATGACATAAATAAAGAATGTAGAGTCATATATATTTTGTTTAAGATTTTTCGCAATAATTTACACAATTAATAATCACTTAATGGCGCCTTTCCACAGGGAAGGTGGAGAAAAGTCTAGTTAATTTAAATCTCTTACACTATGTCGCTTATTATTCAGTATTTTCCTAACTCAAAACGTATACCCTGTATGGTTTAAGGAATTAAATTTAATTTGTCTAAGAAAAGTATAGTCCTTTTTTTTCTTAAAATTACTTCTCTGATCAGTTTCATTTATATACCAGGAAATATTTTAAGAAGAAAAAGACTACACTTTACATAATACAATTGAATTTAATTGTTTGAAAAACTTATTATTGTTTAAATAATATATGGAACAAGTTCTAAGATAGTGTAAGAGTATGAAAAAAGTAAACTTTTCTCCACCTTCACAGTGAAAAGGCGCAAGTAAATGATTATTAATTGTTTACATAATTGCTAAATATAATTTTTTAATAGTAATTTTAACGTTCGTTAATTGTATTATTAATTGCAGAAAAGAATAACTTTCTAAGGCTTACAAGGAAAAAATTGCTTAAATAAATAAAAATTGATTAAAAAATGGCTAAAAAATATTACTCTCTGCATCTTTTAATTGTGTCATTAATTCCAGAAAATAATAAAATTTTACGATTTCAAAGAGAAACAGTTATTTATGCAAACGAAAATTGTTTAAATAATTAAAAAATATGTTAAACGAGAAGTACTACTCTTGACATTCATCAACTTTATATGATTTATCCCGAAAGCTAATAATTTTTCAAGGCTTACATGAGGCAGAATAAAAGGGTATTAAGGGGGGGGGGGGAGTCCAAATTAAGTTATTGGATAAAAATTATTCCTTGAAAATGCTCTAAGAGGTGATTATACAAGTACTTATTCTTTACACTTTTTCGAAAGCCGAGCTTTTCCCTTTTAAAATCCCATGTTAATTTAAAAACAGCAAGGGCATGGGTTAACCTGGCGAAAAAGGAAAGAAATTGCAGAAAAAAAGTTCTATCATGAAAAACACGAAATAAGTGAACAAATTCATAAGAATGGTTTAAAAAAATAATAATGGTTCTTTTTAGCTTTAAGTGCTGATTAGTTGTTAATTTAGAATAACTTGACGGTCAAAAATTCAGCAGATGCTAGTTTCATCCATTAATTTGTTTATAATAATTAAATAAGTGAAGGAATTCAATCTATAATGAAAATTTCCATACATCGAAAGTAAATTGACTAATTCTATGTATTTTGAGGAAATTTCTATAAATATAGAACAAAGTAGGTACTCCAAATATGCTATATTATAACCTTTCATACTCAGATAGTAATGATTTGAAGTGCTTTTACACTTATCAATATTAATCTGGAATAATTTAATATTGTTTGATTTAAAATTGTAAGACAATCAAAATTCGAAGGATTCAAAGTTATACTTGAAATTGCACTAGTTTTAAAGATTTAAATTAAAAATCATTCTGTTATTGATTCGTTTTAAATCTAAAACTTTTAAACTATTAGGTTTCAATTCAAAAATTTTCAATTTAAAATACAATTCACTTAAATTGCCCAACTGATAAATGCACATCCAAAAATTGCTTAATTGTGGACGCACATATAGAAATTATTCATCTATAATGTTTTAAATTTAAAATTGTTAAATTTCGAACGATTCGGGTTTACGTTGTCAATTTTGATACCTTCATATTCTAAATGAATGAATATTGAACAATCCAATTATTTAAACTTTCAAAATTTCAAACGCATTCCATTAAAAATTTTTTAATATTATTTTAATTTTATTCCAACACAATTTTTTGTTTTAAAACAATTTTAAATTGTACTTTTTCGCCACTCAAAATAAAAGCAACTTCATTTTTCTTACGTGCGTTACAAGAGATTTTTAAATAACTATACAGAAGAAAAAAAGTGTCCATAGTTCAAGCTTTCAGATTTTGAACATTAACTTGGGGAAAAAATACTTTCATCTTTGAAACTTCGAAAAAATGCTTTAATATTTGTAAACTTAAGGCCATGTGACAAGAAGGTCACGTGACCAAACATGGTCTTCAATTTTTCTTTCCCAACTTGCGTCTAAACGAAATGAGGTGTCGCTCTGAAAGTTTGGGAAATGAAAGAGGAGGTAATAAAGTCCATGTCTCTGCTTTTATCTGGTAAAAATTTTGAGAAAATTTTTTTTTAAGAAAATACCAGTGGAAGTTTTCTTTCCCAACTTACGTCCACACGGAATGAGATATCGTGTTAAAAATTTGGCATGATAAATAGAAGGCATGCAAGAATGTGTCTCTGGTCCTAAATAATTAGAATAGTGAAAAAAGTTTTTTTTTTTAATTACTATTTTGGAGAAATACCGACCGTGCTATCGTCAAATCCTGCAAGCATGGACTTAGGAAACACGGGACTAGGCCTAGGCATACCATCCTAACTTGGGCAAGCGGGGTTGAATCCATGGGAGGGGGGAGAATTCCATGAGTGGGGAGAGCCGCCATCTTACGATATGCCATTTGATTATGCGCACGAGCATTTTTGCCGACAAACTGTGCATGAAAATATGAACATGTGGGCGCTGCCATGTTTGTCGCGGGACATCAAAAGGTGGTGGACCTCCCCCCTCATTGCATCACCCCCGCAATGACATGCCTAGTCCCTTGTTTCCTATGTCCATGCCTGCAAGCAATTTGCAATGTTGCCTTTGGACTAGTTATGAGGTTTACATTCATCAAAGTAGGGCAAAACAGCAAAAATCGCTCACGAACATTATGCACAATTAATGCAAAAACTAATGTTTGCAGTTGAAATGCAAATAAACATATTTGGCCTGACATACGTATCAGTCTGATATCAGCTGTGTCAAAGCAGCACTAGCGCAGCGAGTAGACAACTTCGAACTTCTAGGAGTTTGTAGGTAAAACAGATTGCATGATTACCGCCAGAGAAAGTTAAAAGTCAAACTTCTGCTGTAAAACCTAAATGTGTCCGCCCATAATCATTATTTACAAAAATAAACTTTTTTCTTCCTCCAACTCTTTGCAAGGCCACAAACGATCCTTTAATATTTATTAACATTTCCCGAAAAAACTTTCCGCGTTATTGAAACTTTTATTTTTCAATATGGGTGAAAAAATATTGATCTTAGGGCTGACTGGATCAGCTGTTATACTCATCACATGGCCTTAAGTAGAAAAGGTTTCTAATTTATAAATTACTTTTAGGTTTAAAAAGTTTAAACATGAAAGATCAAAAACTGTGCTGCAATAAGTATAACGATAGAATTCAGAATAATTTCTGTGTCTTTCATGTCTGAAAATTGGAGTGAAATTTCAAAATGTACGAATAAATAAATTGGACAAGAGAGTTTTTCGCTAAACGAAAAATATTTCTAGTTTGTTTTATTTTTTGTAGTGAAAAAATACTGTAATTTATAAGGGCAGTCTAGTTTTCGACTACAATGCATTGCATTTGCAACATGTCATGCAAAATATAAATTAAGGTTTTCGACTTACTTGGCGGTCTCCCTAGGAAGCAAAATGAGAACGAGAGATTTTATAAAACACGTAAATTTGAACATATTAATATCAGTGATTTATCTACTCTACGAAAAATGCATTTTTTCTGAAAAGATTTTTAAATAGAAGAATTACAAAAAAATTGTTGCGATTTTCAAAATGAAATCTCGTAAATTTTTCACAATTTTGATTGAACTAAGTTTAATGACGACAGTGATTTTCTAAACAGATTAAAATTATACACAAGTATTAAATCAAATTTGTGGCTAAGTGAGTCAAACATTCAAATTTAAGAAAATGCTAAGACTCTCAGTTGCAAAATATATCGAGAAAATTACCTGTTGTTAGCTTTAGTTTTGCTAATAGCCTCGGCGTGCTGCTTATACCATTCTTCCAATTCTTTTTTGGCTGCTTCCTTCCATTCTTGTTTCTTCTTCTCCTCTTCAGCGTCTTTCAATGTTAAAATATATATTGCAATGAAATATGCGATTTAATTTATAAAATTCCATAAAAGAAATTAATTCTAAAAAAGGTAATACAAATGTACAAAATGTATATTACGATTTATAATTATTTAAATATTCTTCTCTTTGAGTATAAAATTATTGTTTCAAGATACCTTTCTGTTCCAATCTGTCTTTCTGTTCCTCCCTCCATTTCTTGATCTTTTCTGGCTCTTCTTTGATTACTGGAGTCACTGATGAAATTTCTGTTTTTTTCAATAAAAATAGTACGTATTTTGAAATATAAAACCGAGGAAATCCGTAAAGAAATAAACAAAAGAAGATATATACCTGGAATGGTTTCTGTTGGTTGAGGAATCTCGTTTTCCCCATCGTCTCCGGAACCCATTTGCAGCTCTTCAAAGTTGTCGGACAAATCATCTAATTACCGGATCAATATTTACGTTTAAGGAAACAAAAAAATAATGGAACGGAAAATGGAGAATAGAAAGGCCTCACGTTTTTCTAATTTTTTTCTTACATTTTTCTTCAAATATAGTAAACCTTTAATATAATTTATACTTTTAAGTAGGTATTAAACTCCTTGAATTTTTATGATAAAATAAATTTCTGAAAGTTTAAACAGTAAAACGTTCGAAATTTCACATCATTTACAATTTCTGTTAAAACTACAATCTTCATTTTCTTTAAATTTCTACAAAATAATTCAATTCACTGTGAGCCCCAAAAATAACTGAAAATGAAACTATAAGTTGCTAAAATGGAATTAAAATTAATTAGGAATAAACGAAAAATTTAAAAATAAATGTTTAAATGCAAAAATTATATAACATTTAAGAATAAAAATTAAGAAGCTTATTATATTTTAAAATTTTCCCTTTATTAAGTATTATTAAGGATCTTCTCTGTATCAAAATACAAAAATTAGCAAGTAATGTATAGAAGATGAAAATTCTGCTCAGAAGCTTAATAATTCTTTTAATAAATGTTAACTTTATTTCTACGGCTTGAAAGTGTTTATTTTCTCTATTGTTTAATAATTTACATGTAATTTGATAATTTAATAAGGTCTTTTTACCATCGCCAATGGAAGCTGGAGCAGCACTTATCAGGGGAGGAATTTCAACTTCTAATCCTGCGAGTTCATTTTGCTCTCGAGCTAAAAACTCTGCAGCTGGGTCAACTTCAGGTTCGACAAAATTATCGCCAAACGCGTCCATACTTCTAAATAGAAAATGAATTAAATGTAGTGTTTCAAAATTCAGGATAAAACTTTTTTTAAAAATAAAAACAAATAAATCATAAATAAATTCAATTAAATAAAAAATCTTTCACTCTATGTACTGTAATGTAAAAAATTAATGGACTTAAATTTTGTGTTTCCAACAATTAAAAAAGCAATTGAATTTATGTAACATAGAAGCCTTTAAATGACAAAATCGGCCAAACCTAAATCAGTAAAATTTAACAATTTTAGAACATTCAATTTTTAAATTATACAAATTTAATGACAATGAATTTGAGACTAAGTTACTTTGTATGATGCCGAAAGTCAGAGCAGACTAAGCAGACTAAAATATGAAAATATAATTTAAAAACTTTCACTTTCAAATTGATTCGAAGTGAAAAAATGTAAATTTCAAAATTGTTAATTTGAAATGCATAATTATTTATTAATTAATAAATATATATCTAGAAATTGCATTCAATGACCTAAATTTCTTAGTTACAAAATTCGAAAATCTTCCAAAACTTGTTTTTCGACCAAAAAAAACATATGCAGCATAAGAACAATGTAACAATACTGGAATAATATTCAATGTTAATTAATTAACTAATTTATTAGTATGCATAATTACAAAAACGCAGTGGATATTTACAAAAAAAATATTTTAGTGTTGTATAACCTCACTGTAAATCACAGGAAAACAAACTTTAATCGAGCATCAGATAAAAATCGATCCAAAAAACACATAAACATAACTAAAACGATTTAATGTTAGATGGTCTTGACTATCGAACAAAATAATAGAAAAATATTGAAAAGTAAACCTGTGATTCGATTAACGAAAATAAAAACAGCTTAGAGGTTAAAAAGAGTATTTTTCACCTAAGAAGGTCTAAAGGTCGTCAAAATTTAATTAATTATCATTTACTCACTTTATTTTATCAATTTCTCGCGGATTACGAAGACGGAAACACCCCTCTTGGAATTTTACAGTAAACGTCAAATATCCAATTATAGGTTAGAAACGTCAATAATTGTCGTTGACCAAAAACTTGTGAGATGGCTGGCTCATTCACGAGCGTCTCACTCCACAGTCCACACAAGATGCCGTGCGGAGGATTCATCCCGTGGACCCAAATGCGCACGCGCTCTGAAGCTGTAGGCTGAGCTGATTCGCGCGATGTTTTCAAATTTGTCAAGCTGCTCATTGCCCCGTATGAGAGGCAACTTAGCCAAAATTTATTCAGAAAATAGCAAACACCAATACACAACCGCCGTTATGTCGTATGATTGGTCTTATGTTTATTAAATGTTTATATTCCAATTTATGAAAAGAACAAATTTTGTAACTATAATTATATGAAATAAATAATAAATAAATAAAACCCACAGAATTAATATAATGTATTTTTACTAAGATAACTTTTTATTTCTACACATAATACATTTTTATGCATATTTGTGTAATTTTAGAATTTAATAATCAGAAGATTGTCGATGTTTAAATAATAATTAATTAGTACTGAGCGTATTAATGATCTACATCTATGCTTAATGTTGGACCCGCAGAACTGTTTAATTTGTTATTAGTCCTTGCCCCTTATGATAGGCAACTCAATAAAAGTTCCCCTTCCCCTTTAACTAATATAGTGGCGGTGAGGATAAATGAGAGTAAATGCTTATACAAATAGGGCATACAATTTTAGAATTAACACTATTTGCTAATGAACCGGAAAGCAGGTGCAAAGTTTCGAGTCTTTAAGTCTTGCATTAATACTTTGCTATGGAAGTTTGTGAAATATGTGAGAAAAAATTCAGCAGACGATCCAATTTACATAAATATAAAAAAAGTATACACAAAATTTTTAATTTAGAAAAAGAAACTCGATACTCATGCCATATTTATAAAAAAGGTTTTCAACATACATCCGCGTTGAATATAAGCATAACAGAGATTTTCACGTACGGAAAACATGAAGCTTAGTGTGACATGTAAGTATTTTTTTCAATATATTCTCAAAATTATTTACATGATTTTTATTCGAATATACATTTATAATATATTATGCATTCTTTCATTATAGATTCAATGCAATATTTTCAAATAAGAAATTTCTATACAATCACATACACAGAGTTGATTCTAAATTCGCCTGCTTTTGTTCGCATCATTTCTAATTTAGTCTAATTTTCAGAAATAGGTACATCGTACACCATTCGTACGTGATTTCTGAATAGAAATTTCTAATTTGAAAATATTGCATTGCATCTATAATGATGAAATGCATTAAATATTATAAATGTACATTCAAATAAAAACCTTGAAAATAATTTTGAAAATATGTCGAAAAAAATACTTACACGTCACACTGAGCTTCATAGTTTCTGTGGAAATCTCTGTTATGCCTATTCAACGCGGATGTATGTTGAAAACCTTTTACACCTGCTTTCCGGTTCATTAGCAAATGGTCTTATTTCTAAAATTGTATGCCCTATTTGTAGCATTAACTATCATTTACCCTTACCACCACTATATTAGTTAAAGGGGAAGGGAAGATTTTGTTGAGTTGCCAATCATAATTAATTATTATTTAAACATCGACAATCTTCTGATCACTAAATTCTAAAATTACACAAATATGTATAAAAATCTATTATGTATAGAAATAAAAAGTTATCTCAGTAAAAATACATTATATTAATTCTGTGGGTTTTATTTATTATTCATTTTGTATAATTATAGTTACATAATTTTTTATTTTTATAAATTGGAATATAAACATTTGATCAACATGAGATCAATCATACGACATAACGGCAGCTGTGTATTGGTGTTTGCTATTTTGCTATTATCTGAAATTTTTTTTACTAAGTTGACTATTATACGGGGCAAGGAGCAGCCTGACAAATTTAAAATATCGCGCCGTTCAGCTCGGCCTACGGGTGCACCCTGTAATAAGCGCTGAATTCAAAATAATTAAGAATTTGTATTTGTATATCCTATTCTTATAATGACATTTTAGACAGATGGAAAAATCGCGCTTTCAAAATAATAGAATAATCTTCACTTTTACGCTGAAATCTGAAAATATTCATTTTTCTCTATTCAATTTCTTATTATTATGTGTTTTTATTAAACTTTTACTAGGGTAAACCCGGTGATACATCATAGCCACGGACTAAGTCAAGTGACTGGTGAGATTAGAATGTTATAAGTTAATTCAAATAATTTAATACGATGGTTGAAACCTCCTGCGATGATGTTGTAGGTATACAATTACGAGCGGCCACGAGCTTT
>NC_046661.1:51895945-51903053 GCF_010883055.1 Belonocnema kinseyi | reverse complement strand
ACACACACACACACACACACACATATATATATATATATATATATATATATATTGCTTTTAGTTCGGCCACACCCTTGTAGAGGCGCGACATGTATCGATTGGTTGCGCCAATGTTTGTAGACGCGCGACAGGCAGCTATATATGAAGAAATAAAAATTCTAAAAAGAAATTTCCTTATAAAAACTTATGAAAAAATTTTATCCTAAATTTCCTTATAGACCTAGACAAATGTCTTCTGAAATGTTGCTTTTTTTAAATATTAGTGAATCAAGTGGTATGTGAGTTTTTTAACAGCTGTAAAGTTTAAGAAGCATTTTCGAAAGTCAAAGGAAATTACGGCTTGCTTCTACAATTTACCTAAGGTCATGTTATAAATATGAACCATTTTTTCAAATTGAAATAAGAAGTAACTCATTCTTACAAAAAAAGTTTGCTTAATTTTTTTTATTATCATTTAATACTCAAATTTGACATAAAAATTGCCATAATTTTCGTCTTTTTGTTGTTTTAATACATTTGACGCTGTTTTTATTTTATTTTATTTTTAATAAACATATAAGTTTCCTTATTTTTCTATTTAGTTTCCTTTAATTATTTCCTTTATTTTGTATTTATTGAGAAAAATAAGTTGAAACTTTAAAATTTTCTCCTCCGGTCATGTATAGAAAGCTATACTTTCCAGCTGGTCGATTAAGCTTTTGTTTGCTTTTACTTGTTTAACTGTTTACATATTTAATTCCATTAAAAATTTTTGATTTTGCTAAAATAACTATTTTAAATTCTTTCCTTTAATAAAAAAATTGCTTTTTTAAACTTTTCCGTAAATAAATTTATTTTCTAATAATTTAAATATTGGATTAACTTTTAGTTTCTTTTATAAAATTTTAAAGGCTTATGCATTATAAATTAATTACCTCATTGACAAAAAAAGTTTTTTAAAGAAAAATAACAACAATCATGCAAAAAACCCACTTTTTTATTTGAAAAAGACGGGTTGTTCACCTT
This sequence comes from Belonocnema kinseyi, assembly GCF_010883055.1. Lineage (NCBI taxonomy): Eukaryota > Metazoa > Arthropoda > Insecta > Hymenoptera > Cynipidae > Belonocnema > Belonocnema kinseyi. Next base: position 51,902,048 of record NC_046661.1, on the reverse strand, counting down.
GGCGCGCGGGGTATTTCCTAAATTAATTTTTTACGTAAAAAAAGTCGTGTCTACTAAAATGTAATATTTTTTTCTGGATGACTCAAATTAAACAAAAAGGTTTGAAAGTGTAAAATTAAAAATGTAAAGCATTGAATAAATTCTGAATTTAAGAATCAAATCCTAAACAATTAAAAATTTTAACATTGAAATTCAATTTGGTGTTGAATATAAGGGTTTAATATCGTAAAATTGACAACTGTAACCCTTCTAATTTGATTAGGCTTAAATTAATGGCCTCCAAAATCTGATAATGCCCAAATACAAACATTTAGAATTCTGCATTTCAATTTTCAATCCAAAACTTTCAAAATTAAATAATTTAAATTTATCAGATTATACTTGAGGCATATTCAAAATTTAAAAAATATTAATGCTTGTATTTTTACATTCTCATCATTTATGATTGAGAAAGTATTAGAATTGCCGGAAATTTGACATCACACTTTTTCAACGGATCTCCACGTTTCGAGACCCCTGAATCCGAAAATCGGGTTTTCACGATAGCGTCTGTCTGTCTGTCCGTCCAGCCGTCGTCCGTAAACACGATAACACTCGAAAAAATGAACGAATCAAATTCATCTTTGGCACACTTTTTTCAGGTCCTAAAAGAAAGGACGAGTTCGTGAACCAGCCATTTTTGATGAAAACTCAAAAAGTCAGCGCATTTTGAAAATTTTTGAGACAACTTTTTTCTGAATTTGAAGATTCTATGTACGGATATTCATAGTATTCAAAAGAACAAACAATTTATCCTCATGACTTTTTTCGATAAAAAGAAAATTCTCAGATTTATAGTGTTTTCAAAAATTTGTTAATAAACCGAAAAATCAAAATTTGAATAAAAAAAACGCACGATATGAGGAGAGGTCAAAAGAAGAAAAACGTTTCTTTTTGAAAGCCTTACAAGATTATCATAACCAATTTTTGGATTTTCTTCAAAAGTCTAAAATTCAAATTTGGATTGCACAAAAAATAATCGAAAATAAAAAAATCCATTTTGTGGACAAACTATGTAGGATACGAAAAAAGATTTGTTTTATTTGTGAAAAATAACGTTGAAAAAAATATAATAAAAAAATGTGTGGAAAAACGACGAACGTTACGAGAAAAAAATCCAACAAAACCTGTTTACAAATGTTTGTTGGAAATCGAGCGCGCAGCGCGAGTGTCACAATGAGAATGTGTACCTAAAAGCCTACAGAGCTTTGAGAAACTTAATATTTAACTATACTTAATTAAGTAGACAATTCAGAATATGAAGACGCATATAAATACTGCCATCTAAAAGAGATCTTTTTAATAAAGTTTTTTTTAAGCATTCCAAATGCAAAGAATAAATATCCCAGCGCGAAGCGCGAGATTCAACCGTCGCGCGCCCTAAGCGCGCTCAAATTTGTGAGCTGCGCGCGCTGCGCACGATGAGAATGTGCCCGCGAGGCGGGCAGATTTTTAATTTATCAACTGTATGAAAAAATTTTAAATAATACAATTTTTGAAATTTCTGTTTATAAAATTACTCAATTTGAATGTTTTGAATAGAAAATATATTAAAACCTTTCAATTTAAAATTCCTCTCCTTATAAAAAGTTTTCGATTTCAAAGGCTTGACATTAATTCCAATTTTTCACGAAGTTTGACATAAACTAGTTTCTTTGAATAATTATTATTTTATTCTTACGCTTCTAAAAGAAAATAATTACACTGTAATTTTAATTGTTTTCATTTCAAATTTCTCTCATTTAAAACCTTTTAATTTCAAAGACTTTGAAGTTATAATCCAATTTTCGAAACTGCATAATTTTGAATGGAATAATTATTTAATTGCTAACATACTTCTAATTTGAAATAAAATTGTGGGATAGTAAAGTATTTCCATGCAAAATGGTTATGCTGAAGTTTAAATGCTTCCTTGTATATTTTGACATTGTCGACTTCTGAAAAGTTTCAAACCAAAAACTTTAGAAATATGAGTCCTAATTACTTTCCTGAGTTTTTTTTGTTGAATTTAACTAATTATTATAAAAATAGGGGAATTTTTTTAAATTTCTCCAGCTTATTTGAATGCTCTCCATTGTTGGAGCCAAGAAACAACCCACATATATCTGTATTCAATTCAATCAAATTTAAAATTTAACGACAGTTTCATTTTTATTGAACTAAATTGTACTTAAATTTAACACCATTTAACACCATTCAACATCTACAATTTTAACTGAAATTTACTTAAATTCAATTAAATTTTACTTAAATTTTGAATTTAACTAACATGCATTCACTTTTGGAAATGATATAAATTGTAATCAATCTTTAAATTTAGTTTTACAAAATAATTTTTAAAATTGTACTGCAATAAATCTTAAAGTACGAATAAAATTGTTTTGAAACTTATTTACTTAGTATCTAGAAAATTTCTCTTTGAAAAGAAACCAGGCGAGGAATTAATTTAACTAAAATTCTAAAGTACGAAAAGAATTTTTTTACATTTATTTATTGTCTCGAAAATTTAATATAATAATAAATAGAATATTTTTAGGCTCTCTTTAATTTGAATATGATTAGGTAAATCAGTGTTCATGATATTTTTAGCGTACAGGCCGTACAGAGCCAGCCAAGCAACTCAACTATAGAAAAGATTGCTATAGTCAGATAGTGATAGCGAAGGCGAACGCGAGAACGACAAACAGAAAATCGCGTTCGGTTTGGAATTCAACAACTTTCGGTGTGTGTGCCGGCCCCACCTCGCCCCTGACGTGTTAGGAGGAAGCGGTTGCCATAGAAACAGTGAAAAGTTGAAGAGGGCAGCACCTCGATATAGTCGAAAATGTAGTTAGATATATAAATCGGCCATCCCCACCACTGACCCATGCCGTATCTAGGACCTAATATCTTTGTCTCTATCCAACGCTTATTACCAGCCAGAGCGCGTGCATATTAGGGTCGACTCCGCACGGCATATTAGATGGGAATATGCAAGCTGCCATTCTGGTTCCCCGCTAAATTCAAAATCGCTAAATTGATATCGAATTATATAAATACACTTACATGATATAGATTACTTATTTTTAAATTATACTAAAGGAATGTTATCAAAACACAATTTCTAAATAAAATTACATGTGATATAATATATGAAATATTTAAATTCGACCATACGATTTTTTAATCCACACATTTGCCAAAAAGTAGCTCTTGCAAAAATTATGATTGCAAACGAAATTTTACTCAGTTTATAAATAGGCGTACTCTAAAACTATAATCATATGATTTTAAAAATAAATATTAATAAATAATAAAATAATAATAGACTATAGGTCAAACATTTATACAATACTTTTTCAAGAGTTTATTATGATAACTATTTATATTTCACATCATAAGTCCTTTTTATTTGCGTGGTTTAATGTGCGTCGTTCACAGGGGTGTGCTTCCACTGCACTGCCTAATGCAAAAAATGTGTCACGAGAGTTGAAAATGGCCGTGCGGTGTTGCTAGTAGTAACTTTGTTCTACAAAACCATGCAGTACAATAGCAAAAATGCATACAAATTACAAAATGAATATGAAAAGCCCTTTAATATCATTTTTTCAGCATAGTGTAAAGTCAAGTAGTAAATGAGACCTATTCGCTTACGTATTATTTTGTTTAATATAGGAAAAAGCGGGACAATTTACATAATTCAAACCAAAAAAATTGCATGGATATTCAGAAATTATAAAGAATAATAAGAAAGTAAAAAACGAATACACAAATGAATGAAAAAAATAACGAAAATATATATTGTTATTGAAATTGAAAATTGTCCGCATTTATAATAACGACAAGATTTTTATTTAACAAAAAATAAAATCCCAAATTTAAAAATATCCAAAACTAAAATTCACCGACTTCAAGACCGACTTGTAAAATAAACGAATTTTAAAATTCCCACAAATATTTCAATTCCTAAAATTTAGAACTGTGCAACATGGTTAATTAATTATTTATTTATGAGCTATTAATAGAATTATAAATCAGGCAAACAATTTAATTAATCATTAATTAACAATTTATTAATTATTTTCGGAAATTTTAAATTTTGTCAAACTCAAATTACAGCAATAGAAATATTTATGAGAATTTAACAAATCGTTTATTTTATAATTCAGCAATTTTTTGTTGTTGCTAATTTATGATTTAGTTATTCTTTTTCCGTTATTTTGTATTAGCCCTGAATATCCAACCATTTTTAAATATAGCGATGGAGAGATATTTTTTTTTATTTTGCTGCTTTACTGTATCATGCTACTATATAATAGATATAATTATTGTATCTATATATGACAAACCGAAAATATTTTAACATTTGTATTAAATTTGTATTAAATTAATCGAAAATTATTTTTCGAAGTGCTATAATAAATCCATGTTGAAATTAAATTCTGAGAATTAGGAACAAGAAAATAAGCATTATCATCTTATTTTAAATTTATGGAAATATAATTTTCATAAGATTCTTGAAAAAATTTAGAAGATTTTTAAATATTTCAGAGGTGTCAGAAAAGAATCTAGACAATTTTAAGCAACTTGTTTTATTATATAGGATTTTACCAAATATTATGAGAAATTCCAGTCTTTTTAAGAGATGTTTAGAACTTTTAGAAGTTGGGAAGGAATCAAGAAATATTTGATAAATTTTTGAAAATATTTCAGTGTTTTCAAATATTTTTAATCTATTTAAATGTCTTAAATTCCTGAAAATCTTGTTAACTGATACGAATTTTTCTCAAGATTTTCAAATATAATTCCAAATTTTAAACAATTACCTTACTATCTTCTAAATTTTCCAGCAATTTTAAGAAAATTGGTTTATTCTCTTGAAAACTTTCGAAATTATTTTCAGTTCTACTAAATATTTCTTGAATTTACCCGTTTTTGTGTTCGTTTTTATTTTGCAATCTCACCAAATTGAAACATTTTGTTGAAAAATCTTCTAAACTGTTTTTAGAAATTTTAGAAAAACCGTTTGTTATGTTTAATGACCTTTTTAAATTTTTTCTTATAGTTCATTGTTCAAAATAAAAAATTATTTAAAACTTTCACACGAATACAAGGTAAATTCTTTTATTATTTATTTTGCCAGGCCTTCTAAGCCTTCTAATTTCTAATAGTTATTCAAATTTTTTCTGCATTTTTTATATATTCTGTAAATATTTAAAAATTGTGTAAGATCTTTCAGCTTCTTCTGTGACCATTTTTGAAATCTTCTAAGATCTTTTTAAATAATTTGCTAAAATTAATTTTTTCTAGGAACCTGAAAAATGTCTTTCATTTTCGTGAAACTTTACCAAATTTAGAAAAAAACTTTACAAGTTTTATCTATTTTTGAATCCTTTCGAAACTTTTGAATCTCTCAAAATTACCCAAATTTTTTCTAAAATTATTTAATATGGAAAAATTTTGCTTTAAAATCTTTTAAACCCTTTTTAAAATTTTCCCATGAATTTTAACAACTTTTTTTGGCACCCTGACAAAATTCAGTTTATCTAAAAAATTTGTAAATCTTGAAAAATTAACGAAAAGAAAATGGTCCCAACGTCTTCCATGTTCTTTAAACCCACATTTTAATATATTTAAAACTAAAAATTATTCTTTTAAAATAAAACCGAAATCATTTCTCCTCAGATCTTTCATAAATTATTTAAAAACTTCTAACTCTTTTATTCGGGGTTTTCGAGTTCACTTTTATAACCTGATTTTCATACCGAAGCGATAATTAATGGAAATGATTCGATAAAAAATAGAAAAAAACTATTAGAAATATCCGCTGTGTCATTTTCACAATAATTTTATAAATAAACCGTTTTCTCGATACATTTTTACGAGTTTGTAACGGCTCTACATGACAAAAAGCATTAACAGGCAAAACAACTAGAACAAATGTAATGACCGGATGTAATTCGCTTTCCTGCGGCTATGAACGGCACCATCGGTGACGCAAAATGCGCGGTTTGTTTCGAAATCATGAGAATCAAAAGTGAAATACATTTCACTCAGGAAATGTAATATAAACCGAGATAAAATA
>NC_046661.1:51892571-51895845 GCF_010883055.1 Belonocnema kinseyi | reverse complement strand
TGATTCGAAAAACTACTACCGGAACTCCACTTGTCCAATTTAAACAAAGAGGAAAAAGAATGTCTTTTGAAAACTTTGAGAAAGTTTCCTTATCAGTTTTTTTATAGAAGGAGACAATTTAGGTTGCTCAAACGTTTTGAAACATAAAATAAGAACTGTAGATACACCTGTAAATAAACCAAACTATAGGTATCCCGTCGTACATAAAGAAGCGATAGCTCAAGAAACAAAGAAATTGAAAGAACAAGGTGCGGTTTCGCCCTCTAGCTCGCCGGTATGGGTAGTTCCAAAAAAACCGGACTCTAAAGGAAATAAAAGGTGGCGAATGGTCATTGACTATCGTGCCCTTAACGAAAAAAAGTTAATATAGACGTAACCAATGTTACGTCTATATTGGATCAGCTGGGTGGCTCCCGGTACTTCACCGTGCTCGATCTTGCATCTGGATTTCAACAGATAGAAATCGATCCACCGGACAGACATAAAACCGCGTTTTCCACAGTTTTTGACCATCTCGAATTTAATAGAATGAGTTTTGGGCTTAAGTCAGCTCCTGGTACATTTCAAATATTAATGGACATTGTTCTATCAGGGATGTAGGGGGTTGAACTTTATGTATACATGGATGACATATTTATTTACGCGAAATCAGTACAGGAACATAATGAAAAATTAGAGAAGTTGCTGGGACGCCTAAAGACTGCCGGACTTGTTTTACAACCCGATAAATGTAGATTTTTATGCAAAGAAATCGAATATTTGGGTCACATAATTTCTGAAGATGGGGTTAAACCTGATCCGAAGAAAATCGAGGCTGTAAGTAGCTTTCCTCGTCCTAAGGGTCGTAAAAATGATAAACAGTTCTTAGGATTAGCGGGATATTATCGCCGCTTTATACCAAAGTTTGCAACGATTGCTAAACCATTAACATTGTTATTAAAAAAGGATGTGCCATTCGTCAGGTCCGATGCTGCAGAAAACGCTTTCGAAAATCTTAAAAATATTCTATGTACGCAACCGTTATTGCAGTATCCGGAATTCGATAAGCCGTTTATAATCACTACAGATGCGTCCGATTTTGCTATAGGAGCCATACTGAGCCAGGTGAAATTGTTAAAGATTTACCTATAGCTTATGCGTCACGAACCATGAATAAAGCGGAAACTAATTATACAACTACAGAGAAAGAACTTTTAGCGATTATATTCGCGGTAAAGCATTTTCGACCATACGTCTATGGTACCAAATTTACGCTAGTTACGGATCACAAAGCGTTAGTATGGTTAGACAAGTTAAAAAACCCTACGATGGGATTCCGTTTAGCTCGTTGGAAAATAAAACTACAAGAATACGATTGCGAAATAGTGTACAAGCCAGGTCGCGTTAATGCCAATGCGGATGCGCTTTCACGTAATCCAGTAAATTTTGATGAGGAAAATAATAGGGATATTGGTGGTGCGGATGGCCATGACGACGCTGCAAAGGGCTGTAGGTCGAACATTGGCTGCTTCTCCGGAAGCAAAGTCTTTTACCACGAATATCCTGTAGAAAAAGCTTTTGTTGGTAATTGCTATTTTGAGATGGAAAATATGGATGCTACCTACGGTAATCTGAGTAGAGAAAGAGAAGAAAGTGATGAGATGGGAGTAGAAAAAGAAATTGTTGAGGAAGTTAGAGAAAGTTTGGTCTCGATGGAAAATGAAGATCCTTATTGGACTGATGGTTTGAAGGTGGTGAGCTCAATACCCCAGCCTGGCTCCGGTTGGTGCGGGCCCCGCCAGTGTAGGGATGAAAGAGAGACTGAAGCGCTGGTCTCGGAGGGGTGCAAATCAGAGTGCTGCATTACACCTGTTTTTGGGTCACTCACTGGCCATGAGCGATTTCCGGCTGCGGGTGGCAGCGAAATGGGTGCACGAACCTCCCCTCCCTCCTCTGGTTACGGAAGTGCGGTGAGGGCACGGAGCTTTGGCACCTTCGGAAGAAAGCGCTTGACTGAAAGAGAGGCTGACGGAATAGGAAGAGAGATGGCCAGCTTTGGCGTCGGCTCTTCCATTTCGAGAAGGGAAGGAACTGCTTACTGTGGTTGCCTGTCCCTGGGGGAGGTGTCCTCGATGGAGAAGGCACGGTCCCCGGGAAGGAGGTTGCGTCCTATGGGCACCTGCCTTCCAGTGGGGGAAATTGGTGGACCAGCTGGCCACGCGGAAGACTTAGGTGGGCCCGCAGAGCTTTTAAGAGACCACGCGGAAGACTTAAGTGGACCCGCAGAGATTTTGAGAGACGAGGCGGAAGACTTAGGTGGACCCGCAGATTTTTTGAGAGACCATGCGGAAGACTTTGGTGGACCCGCAGATTTTTTTGAGAGGCAACGAGATAAATGTTGCTTGTACGACTATTGAGATCTTAGTTGAAGATCCTGATGATGAAGTTTTGAGTAAAAAGGAGGCAGGAAAATTAAAAGGAATTTGCGGAAATATTTTAAAAGGTAGAAATGAGACTGATGACGCAAACGAGACACTCAAGAAACGTATGAAATTGAATGACAGCGCTTCCGCAGAGGCAACACATATTTTGCACGTAGGGTCAAAACAGGAAAATTCGATACTTACTCCTTTATTTCAGTTGAGTTGCGATAAAGTTTGGATGAGGGATGATAATATACTAAATTTTGCGTCATGTGATGGGGTAATTACTACACTCTTGGGTAGAGAATTGCTGAACAATTCCATAATTAATCTCTCGAACTTGAAAGATTCAGACTTAGAAGTCGGTTACGTCACATCGGTTGTGCATGAAAAGCGTATGGTTTATAACTTGTTCATTAGAGAGAAATTCGATTCTAAAGTTTTTGTAAAAAAACATTGAGACTGCAGTGATAACGCTGAGAGAGACTATGGAAGCTACAAATACTAAAACTTTTAGTTTGTCACGCGAAGGGAACGGATTTGATAAATTATCCTGGTCAGTTATTGAAAAAATTTTTAGAACGCATTTTGGTAGAGGGGGTTACGAGATTACAGTATGTACAGGCGAAGTTGATATTCCAGAGGTGGAAAAGCGTATGGAAATTATTAAAGAGTGTCATGATTCAACCGTGGGTGGTCCTAAGGGTGAGACCAAAACCTTGGAAAGAGTTCGTGAAAGATTTTATTGGAAAGGTATGAGAGATGACGTCAGAGATTATGTAAAAACATGTGAGACATGTCAAAAGCGAAAACTGACAAGAGTAAAGACAAAAATGCCTATGCGGATCACTGACACTCCTACTAGAGTTTTT
>NC_046661.1:51890690-51892471 GCF_010883055.1 Belonocnema kinseyi | reverse complement strand
TAAAATCATTGTTATTTCACTTTGGGTTTCTGTTTAATCAATTGAAAGACCTATTGATTATTTATAAACAATTTAGCAGATTTTCAGAACGAGATTTCATCGTGGGAGTTGGGTTTCCAAACCCTTCACTGTGGAAACGGACTCGACATCGTTGAATTCTCATCTTCAAGTCGACGTTTTAATGTCAACCCTTTCATTCATAATTTGAAGTATTTGATTGTTTCGCGCGTAAACTCAGTTCCGCTCGTTACATGGTGTCAGAAGTGGGATTCCACAAACTTGTCGCGGTGGAATCCCCTGAAAGAAAGAGATAGGTGTTTTGAACAGTGTGATGAAGAAAACGTTAGTGAATTCGGGGCCCGGGCAAGTCAACTTTTAGCCAATATGATTGAATGGTTGGAAGATCAAAATTCCCCGGAAGATGCTCAGTGTCTGATTAGGCCGGCAAGAAATACGGCTTGTGAGAATTTTATTTGCGGTTTGAAAAATGAATTGGTTTTGCTTGTGAAATTTAAGCATCCGCAAATTTTACAAGAAGCAATCAATTTGGGTAGAACAGCAGAATGGGATTTAGAGTGTGTAAATAGTCTGGATCGGAAACCTGTAGGGAATAAGTGCGACAATGAAGAAAAGTCGGAAGATTTAGGGAGAATGAGGGAGCACAATAATCAGCGCGGTCGTCCGGTCGATTCCGACCATATTATAGCAACGCGCGTGCAAGAAGGTGTGAGGTTGGTCGTGGCGCTGGAAGAGGAAGAGGAGGAAGTGTAGGCGGTGATAGAAACGATAGAAACGGTCGAGGCGGAGGCGAAGGCTCAAAATCTGACGTCTCTTGCTACAGATGCGGCAGGTGCGGACACATGGCACGAAATTGTAGGAGCACAAATGGCACAAGTTTTAATGGTCCGCGCTGTCATAACTGCAATAAAAATGGTCACATTGCGCGTGATTGCAGGAATCTTACTGAGAGATCAAGGGCATGTTTTATCTGTAATAAGGAATGTCATATTTCTCGCGATTGTCCTGAAAATAAGGTTTATAATAATATCGAGAAAAATAATATAATGACAGGTTATATTATTTTTCTCGATATTATTATAAACCTTATTCAATGGTCCGTGCTGTCATAACTACAATAAAAATGGTCACTTTGCGCGTGATTGCAGGAATCTTACTGAGAGACCAAGGGCATGTTTTATCTGTAATAAGGAAGGTCATATTTCTCGCGATTGTCCTGAAAATAAGGTTTATAATAATATCGAGAAAAATAATATAACCTGTAAGTATTGTAAAAAGACTAGACACGATATTGAAAAGTGTTTCAAAAGATTAGATAAGGTAGCTGAGAATCGCAGGGAAAGAGAAAACGATTTAAACGAGAAGTGAGTTCGACTGAATGGTGCGACAGCGAGCTCCTCAGAAATACAGCACCGATCCGACGGATCGTATTAAAGTTCGATACAGCAGGGAAGGCACTTTCTTCAAATGTAAGCTTAAATAGTAAAAACATAAAAAACGGGAGAGGTAGTTTTGTTGTAGACACGGGGGCAGAATTAAATTTAATCAAACGAAGGAAAATAAGGACGGGAACATCTGTGAATTTTGATATAAGATATCATTTATTTGGAATTACAAGTCAAGGGGTTAAAACTTCTGGGGAAGTATATTTAAATATTAAAGGGGTTGATTGCCGATTCCAAATAGTACCAAATAATTTTCCTGTAAGTTGCGACGGCATGTTAGGAATGCCTTTCCTGGCTGACTCTGTCATCGATCTGAAA
>NC_046661.1:51889377-51890590 GCF_010883055.1 Belonocnema kinseyi | reverse complement strand
GGTTTATATTACATTTCCTGAGTGAAATGTATTTCACTTTTGATTCTCATGATTTCGAAACAAACCGCGCATTTTGCGTCACCGATGGTGCTGTTCATAGCCACAGGAAAGCGAATTACATCCGGTCATTACACTTCCCTCCTTAGGAAAAAGGCACTTCCATAAAGTGTCTTTTTCAAATTCAATGAATTCCGGAAAATTCAAGATGAAATTCGCATTCCGTATTTTATTTTCGAGAGGACTTCTTATGTCTGGAAATGTCTTGTAGCTACGTCAGTTTCGCTGCGTTACGTCTAATGCTTTTTAGTGAAAAGTGGTGGAACCATGTTATGAAGTCAATGTTAAGATTTTTTTTTTTTTGTCTAATTTGGTCTCCTTGTATGCTTGTATATTAGGTCTATAGTTAATAATGTGTATACTGATCTTTGATTATCATTACCTTATTACGGTTCCATCCTTTACCTAATTTGAATTGAAATTAATAATTTCAATTCACTTTGATGCAATTACGAGTAGGTTCTATTTCTATTTCTTCCTTTGCACCTTCGGTTAGCCGACTCTTATGCACACGCTCTACTAATTTATGTGCTTCTCGCCCTTTTCATATCGAGTCCTGCTGTCTGTGCATGTATCGTTCTATTTTTAGTTTTCTCATTTCCCTTTCCCTTTGACACCTATCACTCGAGCGACCTTCTGAAGTGTAAGTCGCACGTCCTTGGCTGAACTTCTACCATCCCTGACCTGCCTTCATTATTCCTAATTCGAACTTCATCCCTGTGTTCCTTGGTGACAAACCTATTTCTTTTTGACATTGCAAAATTTTGACCCTTTTTTCCCAGATTGAAATTCAATAACTGAAATTCAATTATTTCAATCATTGAAATTCAATAATAATAATTCAAGAGCAAGTATTTAAATTTTAAATGACAGATTTCAGTAACAAATTTAAGTTTTCTAGTTATTAACTTAAAAATAATTTTTTTTTAGGATATATTTTTATATTACAATTATTATAAATCTGAAGGCAAAAAAAAACATTTGAATATTTATTTTTCAACTGAACTTTAAACGTATCTTAAAAATGCACGCTTAATTCGATTCACATGAACGCCAGAAGTTTGCTTTGGTGTAATTTGCAACTCTACGTTAAGATCATCAATGACTCTAACGATTTTGAATGGACCTGAATAATAGTCGTCAAATTTGTCTTCTC
>NC_046661.1:51873761-51889277 GCF_010883055.1 Belonocnema kinseyi | reverse complement strand
AGGTTAGATGCGAGGAGTTGAACTCGATAGGAGAATTAGATCATGCAGGAGTAGGGATGAGGGCTAAGGAATAATGTAAGAATGTATGGAAATGTGGGGGAAATTGGAGGACCGCTGCGACGGTACCGAAGCTCCCAGCGACGAATTCAAAGATCAGATCATTTTTGTATACGGGCGCGACTCGTTCTTGAGCGGGATTCCGAATTTTGTACAAAATTCCATTTTGAGACACTTTATAGAAATAAAATCATTGTTATTTCATTTTGGGTTTCTGTTTAATCAATTGAAAGACCTATTGATTATTTATAAACAATTTAGGAGATTTTCAGAACGAGATTTCACCGCAGGAGTTGGGTTTCCAAACCCTTCACTGTGGAAACGGACTCGACATCGTTGAATTCTCATCTTCAAGTGGACGTTTTAATGTCAACCCTTTCATTCATAATTTGAAGTATTTGACTGTTTCGCGCGTAAACTCAGTTCCGCTCGTTACACAAAGTTACTATTAGCGCCGCGGCATGGATGTTTTCAACACGTGGGCCATTTTCAACTCTCGGCGACAGGAGGCTAGTCGTTCTGTAGAAAAATGGGTTCCTAACCTTACTTTCTTCTGGATCTCATTTCGCTTTAGTATATCAAAAAAATGCTCATAGGCAATTTAATTACATGTAAACATAATCTTAAGACCCCCTACATTTGAATTATATTCTGATAGTCATAAATATTATTAATAACTTCGCATAATCTTGAATTCGCCTCAGTGGAAAATGGTAAAGTTTAAATCCATCCTCGCTTCTTTTTTTACAAAACGGAGCACTGCAGCAGACCATTTTTCTTATATTCTAAACTTAATTTTAATTAAACTATACGACATGCTTATCACTATGTTTCCCGCGAACTGTCCAGAAACCAGAATGGCGGTTGCATATTCCTGTCTAATATAGTGAAGAAATACCTATCTTGTGTGCAATGAGACGCTCGTGCTCATTCAGGCAGTGTCCCCAATCTTGGGAACTTATTAACTCGCGCTTGCGTCCCGCCGACAACCCAATTGGTCACTGTTAGCGCACTGATTTTGAATTATATAAAAATTCAGATTTAATATTTATAATAAATAATTATTAAGAAATTTTGATGAAAAGCGATATTTTAGGTTTCACTCGTGTAAAAAACTTCGAATTCTCGTCTCAAATACACGAGTGAAACCCGAAATATCTCTTTTTATCAAAATGAATCATCGTGATAGCATAAAATCTATTCAGAAATTCTCAAATATAATGTTTCTAATCCTAAAATAAGATTATGGAGTGACAGACACAAAAAACCAGATTCCAATGAAAAAGAGATGATGAATTCTAAGTTCAGAGTAATAAATCAATATTGTTTGTCCCAATTTCTGAAGTCAGAATTAATAACGTTTCATGCATGAAAATCTCATGATTTTTTCATCTGTTACTTCAAAATTCTAATTAAGGATTAAGTAATTAATTTGGATGCAGTTTCCAATCATTATTTACGATAAATATTAAATCTGTATATTTATATAATTCAAAATCAGCGCGCTAACAATGACTAATCAGGTTTTAGGCGCGACGCAAGCGCAGTTTAAAAAGTTCCCAAGTTTGGGGACACAGCATTCAGGAAAAAAAAAATTTAGAAAATATTTTACTATTTTATTTTTTCTTCAGGTGGAGCTGTTTATAGAAAATAGCGTTATTTATATTTATTTGCAATGTTTTATATTTTCTCAATGAAGGCTTTGAAAAAATGGGGTCGTTTTTATTCCATTCAGAAATTTAAACAAAAATGTGATGTATTATTACATTCGTCTCGAATGTTAAAAATCAAACGTTCCTCTTTTTCTAAGGTGTGAAGGTAAGAAAAGAAGTTCGTTCGATTTTCAACTTCGAAACAGCTCGGGACACGAAGGAATAATAAGAGACCCAACAGCCAGTGGGAAGCCTTTCGAAACTGGCAATAGAAACATTAACGTACGTGGTAGGCACATTACAGAAAGATTTTATATTTTGATGCGCACGTGCGCAGTTGTCTTCTTTCTCAAATTGACGCGATCTTAGGAAACTAAATCGATTATATTTTTTATTATACAGGTTTTTTTACGATAGAAAACTGTTTGGATGCGTTAGAGGAAAACAGTATCCTTCATTCCAACGTACGATTTCAAAAATAATAATGTACTACAATTTCAAGATTTCATGATCAAACAATTTCATTATAATCTACATACTTACCACTTTTATAATGCACTCTTTTAACTGTCTGATCAGATATAAGTACATAACCACTGCGTGTGTTTTGTGGACAGTGGACGTGTGCTTGCCGGTAGTTCTGCAATTATTATTGAAAATTTTGCAAATTAAGGCAAGATAAATAGGCGAAGTTTCCTAAAAAAGAAATAAACAAATATGAGTAAACATTTATCAGTGATAACTACAATAATGTCAATAACACTAATCAATAATTAGTTGTTTAAATGTAAAATGATATGATCTAGAAATATTTTATGACCCAAGAGAACTTGTATGACAAATTAAACTTTCATTAGGATAAAAAAAATTGATTAATTACGAGCATTGTTTAGTGGAAAAATGAAATTATTTTAATTTAAATTCTTATTAAAGTCCAACATCTAAACCTTAACAGTATAATTTTTTAAAAATGAAAAAAATGTAATTCACGGAAAAAGCAACTGAATTTAATAATAATTATAAAGATACCTTTTTATTGGTATTAACTTCGTGAT
Organism: Belonocnema kinseyi; assembly: GCF_010883055.1. Lineage (NCBI taxonomy): Eukaryota > Metazoa > Arthropoda > Insecta > Hymenoptera > Cynipidae > Belonocnema > Belonocnema kinseyi. The sequence continues at coordinate 51,886,513 of NC_046661.1, read as the reverse complement.
AAAAAATATTTTTTTTCGCATGAAGTACATGCATCTACACGTCGTCGATTTATTATAAACTTAAAAGTTATTTAAACGTGTACTAATTTATAAACAATTATTTTGAGTGTAGGTTGGAATATAATTGAAGTATTATAACTATTTACTATTTACAAACCTATGACCTAGAAGGCGTTTATAACCACCGTTCGTCAATAGTTTATTGTAAAATAGGCACTCAGCTACACTTTAGTCTATATTTTAAAATTTTTCTTTCACTATCTCAAAACAGACAACTGCCATCTTTGTCATGTAATTTACCGGTTTTCTACAGTTTTCTACGTAAATTACTTCATTTAGGTAATTCACGTAAGAAACCTCGAGTGACGCGTCACTTCGCAACCCTGGTTATAAGGGAGATTTTGCATATGAGGTTTGCGTCACGATTGCAGAATTGCGTTGAGTATTGCGTAATGCGTTAAATCACTAGACATTTCAGCCAATCACAGTGTTTCACTGAATAACTATGAGAATATTATTGGGTGAAATGTCTATAGTGAGTTGACGCATTACGCAACGCAATTCTGCAATCATGGGACGCCACCTTAATTGACGTTGTGTCGATGCTGCAATGAATTATTAAGTATATGGATGATCCTTCTTTCTTTATGGCTGCTTGATTCAGATAGTCATGTTTCAATCAAGCCTATTATAATTAGTGATAAGAAGAGACCGGTAATACCAAGTACCCTACCGAGAGTATATGCTAGAAATTGTTTAGGTCAAAGAAGCTCAGAGAAATTCTCCGCAGGCACTCAGGGAGATATTTTTAAAGGTCCAGGGAGCTCGTTTAAATGGTCTGAAGGCTTTAAAATATCCTTTCCGAAATTGAAATAAGAATACGATCATAAATAACAAGCAGAGAGGCTATCTCAATAGAGTAGCTGACACTCAAGGGTCCTTTGTTAAGCTTTCGGATTACAATTTAGAAGTAGATTTTTTTTAATTTCATAGTTAACAGCCTAAAACATAATAATTCGGAATCTACGGGTTTCGATGACTTCAGATATCTAACTTTTTTTTTAATGCTTAAAATTGGAATTGATAGAATGTTTCTCGTAAATCGAATGAGAGACGCCAAAAAAGACAACATTTTTGAATTCAACTAAAAAATTGTATATCAGTATATAAGTTATCATTATAAATAAGTATAATGAGAGAATTCATCAATTAAAAAAAAGTGTTAATAATTTGAAGAGAAATTTAAAAAGGGAGAGCGGATTAGCCACGACCATCTATTGTAAATAACTCTACCCACCCGGTGTGTGACGAATACAAAAGGAATATTATATTATGGCCGCACCACTCTTAAAAGGACCACTACAAGGATCTTGAAAAGGGCCCAAATATCTCAAACTATCTCCGATACTATTTTGTTTCAAATCGACTTTGTTTATAGACTCAAATGGGTCAAGCTATTTCGCTAAAGAAAACTCAGAGATTTCTTTCGGTAGGGTAATACTACAAATTTAACGGTAATTACCAGTAATCGAGATTCTGGGCGGGTGATTCAAGATACTGTTAGGGAAATTTATGTTAACTATTGAATGAAAAAAATAAAATTCATATTTTTGTATATAAATAGATGATAGGAACCAATATTTCTTTAACTTTTCGAAAATTTTTCAATCTCATTAATAAACATTGCATCTGAATTATACAACGTGTATCCCGCATGATATAAAATTATCTGTTGAAATATTAACTTTTAAAGTTGAAGAATTAGTATGGGGAAAAATGATAAATACAATTTTTCGCTTCATGCATGTGTGCTGAATTCACAGGTAAATATTCAAATAATTAAATTATACTTGTTAAGAAAATCTTAGTGAAAGAATTGGTTTAACAAAATAAAGATCGTAACTGCAAAAAGTTGTAAATGCAAAACAGCTTTCTTATTAAATGCTTTTTCAACTTTTGTCCAGAAAATTTAACTTTTTAATTTTTAATATTTAATTTTCTACAGCAGACACATTAGTTCTAGTATTATTCATACAGTATTTTACATAGATTTCCCTAATCATAATTTGAATCGCCCGCTAAAAATTTCAGTTTTGAGAGTTTTGTCGTCTGCTGCTCTCCAAAGTAAATGCATTTGTTATTATAATTACATATTATAGATGTTTTATGTGCAGAAAACTACAGAATAAGTAAATACAGGGTTTAATTTATTTAAAAACTAAATTCTTTTTCTTTAAAAATCTTTTTTTCTGTTAAAAATTAAAGAATTACTGCTTTTACCGTGATTACCAGTAGTTACTGGTATGGTAAGGTATTATCGTAGAAGGAAGATGTATCAGAGATTCTATGGATGTATTATCGCGATAATGCCGAGCAGCGCCCATCAGTAATTATAATGGACCAATGCATGGATTCGGTCCATTTTTGACCTATTACATTCTCATCATTTATGATTGAGAAAGTATTAGAATTGTCCGAAATTTGACACTATAGTTTTTCAACGGATTTCAACGTTTCGAGACCCCTGAATCAAAAAATTAAGTTTTTACGATGGAGTCTGTCTGTCTGTCCATCCGTAAGTAAACACGATAAGTTTTGAAAAAATTAGCGGATCAAATCGATCTTTGACTAATACTAGTACCTCTAATACTCCTGTAGAGTACCTCTTTGACCTTGATAACAGCGCCACTTGACACGCAAATTATTGGGTTTCTCAAAGTTTTTAGAGCAATGTTAATGAAAGAGCAGTATATATCAATTAACTGCAATCAAAAATATTATACCGAGGTCTAAAATGAATTATTTACGCATAAATTCAGATGCAGCCACAGGTTATCACTGCCTTTGTGATTAAATTCTTAGTGATTTCAAGCGCAAGTTAGTAAATAAAAATTTCTGATGACAGGAACATTCCTCGAACGTTTCAATGACGTCTTTAGAACGCTAAAGAAACGTTCCAAGGGGCACTTACCGTTATTATTATTATTAATAGGGAGATTTTGCGTATCGTGCCGTAGCTCACGGTAAACACTAAAGTCACGTAATGACGTTTCTGTGCATGCTTTGCGAGTTTAGCGTTACCGTTTTCCGCTATCCGACGTTCATTAGCGTATCATTTGCCGTATTCTATCAAAAGCTATGCAAAATCTTTATAATGAATATCGCGTAAACTGTGAGGGGATAGGTCAAAATGGATGCCAGTTTAGATTTTTTAAACTTATATCTCTAATGGCTCACTGACGGTTCAAAAAAGAATAATGGTAAGTTCCCTCCAGGAATATCTTTGCTCCAGGTGCCAGTCGAACGTTTATACATGTCCCAGGACCGTTCCGAATGTGCCTACGCAACGTACCGCCAGTTAAAAGGTCAAAAGTCAAAAGATTTCATATGTCTTCACTTAGTTATTATTATTTTTTTAAATATACATATTTATTTTTGTTAGTTTCTCATTTTGAACTGGTTTGCAGATATTCTAATATCAAATTATCCTGTGAAACATTCTATATTTGGAAGGCGATAATCTGAAAAAGAGAGGCATTTACAAATAGCATTTCATTGAGACTTTTAGGTCATTTTTCATAAAATACTATAAAATACAATCATTTAATTGCAATGACAAATTCCCGAAATTTGACGGAACATTTCCTTCTCGTTTTTCAGAACCCCGTCACTTTTTAACAGCTTTTGGAACGCGGCTTCGCGACGCATCGGAATGCTGCGCCCCCATTGGCCAGCGCTGCGCACATTTCTTCCAGACTTTACCATTGGAGGATTCAAACGGAGCATGTAACTGCCAGCTGTTAGAGTCGTTTGTTTAAATTAAACGGACGAACTCTGGGAAAGGTCCTAAAGGCGAGGAAAAGAGTTTTGTTGGTGTTGTTCGGAGCACCGTAGAATATTTGCGATGTGTGAACGCCTCTAAGAAGGACAAATTCCACCTAGGATTTTCCATCGATCTTTCTTTCTCCAACAGTCGCTCGCGAAACGTCAATTTTCTCTCCCAAAAAGAATCCGATTACCCCATATCAAAGCAGAATCATGGCCACGATACGAGTGCACGAGGACCAGGAAAATCGGGTCACCGAGATCCGGCGAGGCAAAGAAAATACTACGATGCCTCTTCAAAATCAAACCCAACAACAAAAACGAGCCGTCCTAGGAGTCCTGCACAATAATTGTGTACGAAACACGAAACCGGTAAGTTTTTTGACGCCATTCTATCTTTCAAAAATGACGTTCGTCAATGACGCTTCATTTTTCATGCATTTATTGCCCTTTTTGTGCAACGTTCTCGACACTTTTTGAATAATATTAATTAATTAGAGATTTCTGAACCTCGTGGCGATATTTTTTTCATCGCTGTCGGTTTTCCTAAAGTACCTTTGCAGCTTCGAAATGTCTAGTCCATGTTTCGAACTTGAAATATCTGCAAGGTTACGGCCATAAACGTGGAAAGTCGTTATTTTTCGAATCTTACGCAGATGTTTAAATTACTTTTTTATAGGCTTTAAAATATGTTTTTCACTCTTTGTAGCTTTTGCGCAACTTTACATTGATTGTACTTTTGTGGAAATTTAGTTTTAAGTGATTTAACGTAAGCATTTTAAAATTGAAAGCCTTTTTTAAATTCTTGTTCTTGATTCTTATCTTCGATACGCGAAAGCGCGATATGACGTGGAAATGTAACTAATTAGAAATTACACTTTTACGAATCGAATGATTTTTATACCTGAGCGATATTTATTTTATTTCCGTCACAGCATTTCCCCAAAATTGCTCCTAATTAAACGGTTTTTGGTACTTAGCATTTTCTATAATTCCTCATTTTTTTAAATCTGATCAAAGTTTATTAATTTATATTTTTTTGCTGTTTTTCAAATCTGTAATCTGCTTAAAACTTTAATAATTTTTTTTTTTTTTTTTTTTTTTTTTAATAAAAATTTAACTATTTAAAAAAAATTGCTTTGGTTTGAAAATTTCTTTCTTTTGGTAGAAATGTCATATTTTTTAGTTATAAATACAACTGTCTGATTAAAAATTAATATATTTCGATTTAAAACAACTTTTTTGTTGAAATTTGAACTTTTATCAAAAGCATTCGTGTTTTTGACTTGAAAATTCTACAATCTCGTGGAAAATTCAACTATTTAGACGACAGTGGAAAATTTTTTTTTTGTTTTTGCTTAAGAAACTATCATTTTTAGTGGAAAATTCATGTAATTTATTAAATATTCATATTTTTTGTAAAAGTTAATTTTTTGGTAACAATGCAACTATTTGGTAAAAAATTATTTTGTTTTAGTTAAGGATTAAATTCTTTTTTTGAAAATTCTTTATTGACTAAGTTGAACTGTATTTTATTGTAAGCTAATTGTGAAATCTGGTTTGGATGAAAAAGAACCTACTACATTTTTTGTTGATAATGCATCTCTAATAAATTTTGTAAACTAAAAATTTAACTATCTGGTTGAAAATTTAACTATTTTGATGAATATTTGTTTCGTTTTAGGTTGGAAATTAATCATTTCTGGTAGAAAATTACTTTTTTTAATTTGTCTTTGTTGGTAGAAAATTTAACCTTTTGGCTGAAAATGTATGTCTTTTGTGGAAAGTTCGTCTTTTGATAGAAAGATAATTGTTTTGGTTAACACTGCAACTGTTGGGCGGAAAATTAATCTGTTTCAGTCGATGATTCAAGTCTTGTCGAAATTGTAATTGTAAATTAGAATTTTGGATAAATGTTGATTTTTTCATGTTTAAAAGTTCAACTATTTAATCGAAAATGTATGTACTTTATGAAAAATCTGTCTTTTTGATTTTGTTTTGGTTGAGGATTAAACTATTTTCATAAAAACTTGTTTTTTTTTTGTTTCAGTTTAAGGGTTTGCCCTTTCCTAAAATGCTTAGAATTGTAATTTTTGATCGATAAACGATAATAAATCACTTTCTACCATTTTCGTGAATTATTTATGATTTTAATTGAATTTTATACATTTTTGACATTATCTTTTCAATTGTTGATGTATGTTTCTTCATGTTTATTAAGTAGTTTCAACAAGTTTAGAATTCACTTTCAACGTATTTTTACATTATTCATGATTTCGGAAGTTTGTTTTAATTTTCATAAATTTTTAATTCTCAAAATTGTCAATTTTGTATGCTCCAATTGATAATCAATGCTGATTTGCATCGATTTTTAGGCCAGGCTTCGAAGCTCCAAATTTTCTGTACTTTTTTACGCAGGGCTACTTTTGTCAGTGAAGTAATATAAGAAATTGATCGTACTATCAAAATCTTACTTGTCTTAAAATTAAACAAAATGATGAAAGGTATGTCTAATTAAACTGCTCAATTTAAATCCTAAAAGAAAAAATCATTAAAAATAGAACAATCGGATGTGCGGGATGTGCTCTAAATAATTCTTATTTCCATAGTTTTTATATTATTATATAAATAATTTATTTTTTTATTTTTGAGGATACTTCCTTCTTCAGAAAGATACTTTTTGTATTATATATTTTAAATTCGGTAGATAACTTCAAAACCTGTTAGGCATGAACTTTCTGCAGGCGATTCTAGACTTCATTTTTTTTTCATCCCCAAATTTACTTAAATATTATCTGCTGGTCTTTCCTTCATTTTAGACTGCAATACCTTTAAAAATAATTTCGTGGTCAATGCTCAAATATTTTTTCTCATTCTTAATTTGTTGAAAATGCAATATTTTTACTTGAAGTGTTAGGAAAATAAAGCGTCTCAAATTAAATCATACAAAAGGTGTTTTGTTCGATATCTGAAACATTTTAGGCCCTGATACTTAAAATTGTTACCTGCATTTCAGATTGGAGTCATAATTCTAGATAAATTTTGCTGATGTTTTGGCGCTAGTTGAAAGTATTATTTTAACTTTTTTTTTAAGTACACTAGGACCTCGGATTTCTTTGGTCTCGCTTTTCTTTGACCTCGGATGTTTTGACGTGCCTTCCCCTGCTTTCGCGCCCCCACCATCGCGCTAGTGGAAGGCGTGGCTGATGGGAGCTCGTAAATCTCTTTCCCTTGACCGATCAGCGAAGAGCACGTGGCTCCACCGTGACAGAAGTAGGAGCTCCTCGAATCCAAATAATCCGAGGCTCGCGCGTTTCACATGGTCAAAGAAATCCGAGTTCCTAGTGTACAATTTTTCTATCAGAGCTTCCACAACTTTCAAGTTCTGAATTTTAAGGCTTAATTGTTTAAAAATAATGCTAACAATTTCTAAAAAATGTGTATGTTTAGAATATTACAATCGTAAGACAATAATAAACCTTAGGTTATTGAATTTAAATTGATAAATAATAATGGAAAATATTAAATTTGGGCTTTTATGGCTTTTTTTAGGAAATTAGCAAAGATGAAAAATTCAAGGCGAAGGTCTACATTCCAGAACAGTTCCATTCGTTCCCGATTTGCGATGACAGAAAGGGGGACACTATGTTTCAAGTCTATGAGGACAAATTACAAGAAGAGACGTCCGTTGCACTCCGTGATACCAGTGATGGAAGGGAATTAAAAATCAAGCATGTAACCGAGCAAATAACGACAGTCAAAATAGAAAAAGAAAAGCCGGTTTTAGAAGTCAATCCAATTCCAGTCCAGGTTTCTCAAACCTCCATTCATATCCTTGAAGAGATAGACGAAAAGAAGGGAAATGTCGAGTGTCCCATGTCCCTAGACAAATCTCTCAGTTTCGTAGAATCTGCGAAGAAAGATGTCCGGACAAAAGCGGAAATCAGCAAAGCAATTAGGACGAATTTTTTTGAAGTTAATGAATATAGGGCCGATATTTACAATTATCTCAGGACTTCCGAGGTAATTACAAAATAATTTAGACTTGTATATTTAAGAAACTATACTCAGAATAAATCAAAATATAAATTCCTTTTTAACGCCCAATAGTAAAAATGAACTAATAAATTCTTGGTAATTAAAAACAAGAATCCAACTAAATTAAAGAAACCGAGATAAGAAAGGACAAAATTGGAAATTCCCGTCCTTTTTTTGTTCTACTTGTAGGATCTGACTGCACTCTAAACCTAAATATGTGACAACCCTTATATACTCTCATTCTAATCATAAACCATGTCCAAAATATGTTATGAATTGAAGCACCCGAAACGGCGTAATTATTGCCACTGGGCTAATTTTAGAAGTTGATCGGATTCGGATTCTGACAAATTGATTCTTGTAGAGAATTTTAAGGAGCATCTTTTTGTCATTGGAACTATATCTCTAACTTTTTTATTTTCAAGATATTTAACTTCATATGTTGCAACATTCTTTGACGCACTCTACGGATATCACACTCTCAAAACTCAAAATATTGTTTCAGGGCCGTCAAATGAATTTTAAAAAAAATCGTGAAATCTGGTTTACATAAATACGACAGTGGGGAAGTTTTTCAATATGGTTTGTTGAGAAAACTCAAAGCGAGAAAGTTGTTGCCTAGGAGTTGAGGGAGTTTAAAAAAGATTTCAGATCTCTATCGATTTTCTGGGAATAATGGGGGCGATTTGAACAAATCTGTCAGGTTCGTGCGGTTTGTGAATCCGCCACATGCGCTCGGAAATAAGCGAGTCTAATGCTTCGTTTTTATAGCAATGGAATTGGTGTGGAACAGTATTAATCTGGGAGATCTGAATAATATGTGTGCAAAACTCGACGTCAGATTTCTTCCGTAGAATAAAAACTGTGAGCAATTTCAAATTGGATACGTATGGAAGATGACGAAACTGTATTTTCTGTCATCAGATAATAATACGATGTAGACTTCATTCTCGGCAATGTTAATATTTATTTGGATTTTATTTCAAGTAATCTATTTTTTAACTTTTGAATATATTTTTTCTTTATAGACGCTACACAGACCGAAGCCCGGTTACATGAAGAAACAGCCAGATATTACATACTCAATGAGATCGATATTGGTCGATTGGCTGGTGGAAGTTGCTGAAGAATATCGGTTGCAAAGTGAGACACTTTACCTTGCAGTTTCGTACATCGATCGATTTTTATCATACATGAGCGTCGTTCGCGCCAAACTACAACTCGTCGGTACCGCTGCAATGTTCATCGCATCGTAAGTGACAAAATCGAATACCAATCATCACCTAAATAGTAATTAATTTGATGATTTAGTTAATTAAACACTCTTTTTATTTAACAGAAAATACGAGGAGATTTATCCACCGGACGTTGGAGAATTCGTCTACATAACTGACGATACGTACTCAAAGAAGCAGGTTTTGCGGATGGAGCATCTCATTCTGCGAGTTTTGTCTTTCGATCTCACTGTACCAACGCCTCTTTCCTTCCTCATGGAATACTGCACCAGCAATAACCTCTCTGAAAAGATCCAGTACTTAGCAATGGTTAGTCTCTTATTAGATTTTTCATGTATCTTGGAAATAAATAAAAGGACGTACTTTCAATTAAAATTAATTTTTTATTGTTTTAGTATTTCTGTGAGTTGTCCATGCTCGAGGCCGATCCCTATTTACACTTTTTGCCCAGCCTTTTGGCTGCTTCATCCGTGGCTTTGGCACAACACACCCTGAATGAGGAAGTCTGGCCTCATGAATTGGAACTCTCGTCTGGCTATAATATGCAGGATCTCAAAAGCTGCATTATCTGCCTGGAGAGGACTTTCCATAATGCTATGAGCATCCAACAGCAAGCGATACAGGAAAAATTCAAAAGCAGCAAGTGAGTTTTCTTTAAGTACTTTACGACTTGATTAAATTAATGATGTTCTTGAAGAGCATCCACGCGTACCGGAGCGAAATCCCAATTTAGGAGGAAAGAAGTTCAAAATACATTAAATAATCAACTATTTATATAGTTTTGCTCCAAAGCAGGGCTCGCCACTTGAAGCAGGTGCTGGCTGACACGACAAGTGTAAGACTGACAGGAAGTTTTTCTGTTATTTGTTTCTTCGTTTTCCAGGCATCAAGTGAAGGGTTACGGTGGCGGTATATTACGTCTCGCCGTCGTTCACGTCGGAGACTCTGAACTTTTGTACTCGAATTTACAATACGTTTAATTTCCAATTTCATTTTTAATTTATAAAGTGAATCAAATTTGCCTGCAAATGAAACCGCAAATTAAAGTTTTAAAAGGGAGGAAAATTTTGAATGAAAATTCATAAAAAGTACAGAAAAACGACGGCCGCTAAAATCCCTTTATTATCATCGGTCTTCTTTATTTTTTACAAACTTCAATTAAAGATTAAAAATGATTCACCTAAGTATCTGAAAATAATTTGTTGTTGGTTCTACTAAGAAGTTTTAATACTTGTAAATGAACAGCGGATTAGAGCTACTGTGACGTTAGCGTAATTGTTTAATAGAAGCTTTTATACAAATATTTTTAAATATAGGGTTTTTAGAGTTTAGCAATTCCATTAGAGAGGAGTTGATATTGGAAACTAAATCAAATATTTCTACAATTTAAAAAAAAATCACCTTTATTTTCACAGTTCGAAATATAAATATTTCCATTTTTAAACTTCAAAATCAAATTATGGTGAAGAAAAGTTTAAAATAATAACTCATTTTAAATGGGAAATTTTAAATTCGAAAAATATTCAAAAAAGTTCGACATTCCTGGCTCAGTTAAACAAATTTGAATTGAAAAATTGAATAATTACATGAATGTTTAATGGTTTTAATTTTTGGATTTTGAACTTACACAGTAAACGCTAAATTCTCCATTTTTTCCTATTATAAGTTTATATTTTGCAATTGAAATTGAAATGGTTGACATTCAAAAAGTATAATTGACATTTTAAAAATGGTTAATTTCGGGGGGGGGGGGGGCATAACTCCAAATTCTGTTGTACAACGATTGCAAGTGATTTTAAGTGATTGAAAGTGAATGCAGTCATCTCGAGTGGTTGCAGGGTCAATTCTGAGTGATTGCAGTGAATTGATGTGTAATTCCGGGTGATTGCAGTGATTTCGCCGTAAATTCCGAGTGATTGCTGGGTTAATTTCTAGTTATTGATGTGATTTTACGGTTAATTCCAAGAGATTGCAGTTATTGCACTGTTAAATCCAAATGATTGCAGTGATTGCACTGTTAAATCCGAATGATTGCAGTGATTGCACGGTAAATTCTGAGTGATTGCAGTGATTTCATGGTGAACTATGTGCGATTTCGGAGGGTTCAAGGTGAATGAAAAGTAAATTTAATTCAAAGCTATTTCAAATAAATTTAAGTCGATTTAAAATGGTTGCTTTCGATAAAGCGATTGAACTCAGTTTTAAATGTACTAATAGTAGAGCCGGAATGTTAATAAAACTGGAAACGTCGAATTGGCTTGAGGCTTTAATTGATAACGCGAAATAGCTGGAATCGTATGACACAAATTGTTCAAATCTACTTTGGAGATATTTAAATATAATTCGAAATCAAGAAATAAAAAAGAGTTATTAAAAAGCGTTTCAATTTTTCTCAAAAAACCAACTCTCCAACTTTCGACGATATTTTATGATCTACTAATACCGACTTGTAAATTTTAAAAACTTCTTTACAGAAAGACTTTTTTAATATTTGGAATAAAACACTATTGTGACTCAAGAGGATGTTCCTTGTAACAAGATACATTTTCATAGACCTTTTGATGGTTTCTATGATTTTCCGAAAATAAGATTTTGGGTAACATAGCAACATCAACTTGAAAAGTATCGATTGTGGCAGTTATTTATTTTACTAGAAAACATACATGCGCGCGATTATTATTTTTCGTCTCAAGCAAATTTCTAAATTAAAATATAAAACTAATATTAAAACCAAATTTTTGTTATTTCATAGTATCTATTACCTAAAATAATGGAAAAGATATGCAAGGACAACATTTTTGATAATTGATATCTTAACTTCAGAATTAATATATATTTTTGTGAAATAAATAGACAATCAAGCCGTTACATTTCTGTTAAAAAAAAGTGTATTATTATATTATTTTCGAAAAAATCGACTTTTTTCAATCTTTTTTTTAATGGATTGAAACGATTATTTATTAAATTCTTAGGTAAAATGATGTAAATAGTACATTTTTAACACTTGTTTTTAATATAAATTTGAAGCCTCGGCTGAAATAAGGTTGTATCAACACATATTTTGTTTCCATAGACTTCTATGTATTATGAGTTTTTATTTTAACTGTTTCTCTATTCCGCGGAAGCGCTGACATCGAAAATTAAAAAATTGATTTCGGAATGAAATGTAATTGTAATTGCAATTTAAAGTTTTATTTTTAGTTTTATTATGAAAATAATTTAAACACTATTTTTTAGTACGATTCCTGATAATTATTTATCACTCATTTATTTGTTGTATTATTTTTGAATATTATATTTGATATTACCGGTTCTCGACGTTATACTTCAGCCTTTCTAGCCTATTTATTCTTTCCTGCGTGCAGTTCTAGTAAAATTAATTTTCTTTTTTTATCTTGGTTCAAAAAAAACTTCAATGTTAGACTTAGAAAGGTACATTTTCGAAGTGTATAACCTCGACTATTTTGACATTTATTTCCCCATTCAATTTTCGAATTGTCGATCACCGCGCTTCCTCGGAATAGAGAAACAGTTAAAAGAAAAGCTGATATGCGAGGGTAGTTCAATAAGTCCTTAGAATGAAGTATAAAAACAATTTTTTTTGGGTAATTTTTTTTTTTATTTTTCAACATAATCTCTTTGGAGCTCTATACA
>NC_046661.1:51864419-51873661 GCF_010883055.1 Belonocnema kinseyi | reverse complement strand
TTATAAACCGTTGCTAAGGGAGGGGCAGATGTGCCATGAACTGAGTCCAATTCATTTTTTATCTCATATGGAGTTAAACCCTTTAAATGAAAATGTTTGATTGCCGCTTTGAACTCGTTTTTTCCATTTTTTTAACGAACAATTTTTTTTTCAATTGGTTATAAAAACACGTAAACTCAGAAGATGTGGACTGTGACTGCACCATATATCTAGTCGGGAGTGGTGCTGACTGAAAACAGATGATTTGGAGCGATTCGCGCGCCATCTGTTGGTCATTCTAAGGACTTATTGAACTACCCTCGTACATAGAACTCCATCGGTACAAAAAATGTGTTGATACAACGTTATTTCAGCCGAGGCTTTATTTATGTTTTCTTGAGTTTTCAACTGTTCAAAATGGAATCTCAACTTGCATCATTTTTCAAGAGTATTAATTCCAAAGGTTTAATTTTCAACTGTTGAAAATTGAAGAAAATTGAATGCTAAATTTATAACGGCCTGTGACGTAGCAAACGAAAGTTAGGGATTTCAAGTCGTGTCGTCAGTTGGCAAGATTTCTGCATGCTGAGGGACAAGGAATAATATCAATTGCATGAGGCGATACATTATTTTTTAATAACAATAAGTGTATATAGATATTATTTTTTTAAACTGTTCAATTAAATGATAAAATCGTTACAAAAATAAATTATAGATTTTATTACTCAATTAGAAAGCTTTTAAAAAATAAAAGATAATAATAAAGTCGAGATGTGATTGCAGAGCGATTGAACTTGATTTCACTTGATTGCAAGGTGATTTCAGGTGATAAGAGAGCAGTTTCAGGTTATTGCAGAGTGATTACAGATGATTGTGGGTGATTGCAACTGACTGCATATGATTGCAAGTGATTATAAGTGATCGCAAGTGATTGCAGGGTGATTGCAAGGTGATTGCAACAACGCGTGTACACTGATTTCAAGAGTTATGTACCCTTCGTTAATTTCTGAACAATTATAAGTACTGAAAGTAATCGAAATTCTTAAGGGTTTAAGTACAAAAAAAGTTTTATTGCTACAACATATGGCGACTCATTTTTTTTTAGTTTTAGATGTAGATGAATATTTTCCATATAAAACTACTTTTTATTTCGAAAGTTATTTTAAAATAATTAAATTTTTTAATTTTAGAATTGAACATTTTTCCATTTTGAATGGTGAGTAGAAAGGTAGATTTATTTTTTTATTTTACAAAGATGTGTACTTAATTTTTATGTTAGATCATAATCTTTTAATTTAATAAATATTTAGATTTCTAGAGCTTCAGAAGCTTTTACTTGGAAATATTCAATTTAATTTGTCAAATTTCAATCATTTCGAAATTAAATGTATTAAAATTTCTAATTTTTCTATTTAAAATTATTGAATTATGAATTCTTTTAATTAGAAATAATACAATTTTCATCCCTTTGGAGTTTAAATGATTTATTTATTTATCCGTCTTTAAAATTAAACCATTTTCAATTGTAATTCTATCAATTAGAAAATTTTAGTTTGCAAATCTTCAAAATTGAAGATATTTAATTTTTAAATCTTATAAATCAAACTTTTAGAAAAAATTTAAAATTACATACCATTAAAATGTGCATCTTGAAAATTAAATAATTTTTTAATCTAATGTATATTTATTAAATTTAAAATTTTGACATGATAACTCTTCAAAATTTCAGTTTTTGATGATTTAATTTCAGGTTTTCTTTTTAGAACATTTAGAATTGAAAACTTGACTTTTGATTTTCGAAATAATCGAAATTAAAGAATTTTTATTTATGAATCTTCAAAATTCAAGCGATTTCATTTGTACTCCTGCAAAATAGCAAAACTTTAAATTGTAAATCTTTTAGATTAAAGGGTTTTTAATTTTGAGAGTTTAGAATTGCAAATTAGGTAAGTTTTTAGTTTTACAATTCAATATAATTATATTTTTTTATTTGAAATTTCTTCAGTTTGGAAGTTTTAGAATTCATAACTTGACTCATCTTTAAAATAATTAAAATGTAAGAATTTTAATTTAAATGTACTAAAGATTAAGCAGTTTTTGATTGTAATTCTTGCACACTACAGATCGTTCAATTGTAAATCTTTCAAAATTCAAGAGTTCTTTCTTTTGATAATGAACGACAAAAAATGCTGTAATTTTTATTATTTACTTTCAAAATTTCTTCTTTTTGGAAGTTTTAAATTTGAAAATTACAATTAAAAACATTCTGTTATTTGTATGCTTTACGTTCAGATCTTTCCAATTTAATTGGAAGATTTATAATTAAAAACTGGATTGGTAATTTTCAGTAATCCAAATTTAAGAATTTTCATTTATAATTCTTAAAAATTGATGTACTGAATTACAAATCTTCAAAATATTGGCGAATTTTGAATTGTTAACATCCAGAATGGCTATAAAATCCTACATTCAAATGTTAACTTCTGTCTTTGCTTCTAGTTCCTGCTGGGAAAAAATCTCATATTCAAATGAAAGTCACAAAATACTGAAAGCCAATTAAAAATAAATTGAAATTTAATGAAAGCCGAGGTAGTTATTTCCATATTTATTTTAATGTATGATTAGTTATATTTTATAGTACTTTAAATTAAAACATACATTTTGTTTTGATAATTAGTCCTAATAATAGTTATATACAATAATAGCAATAATTCTTTTTCCATACTATTATATAAAATTGTACTCACTGTTTAAATTAAATTAAATGAAATTGTTCCCTTGCAATTGGACCAAAATGGTATACAATAAATATAAATGGAGAACGAAATTTGCTTTGTGCTAAAAAAATGCTTATAACTGAAATCTCTTCTTCAAATTTTAATTACAAAATTTATTTTTATTTTAATATTTGAGTTGTAGAATTGGACAATTGTCCATTAAAATTTTTCTTATTCTTATTATTTCATTCAATAAATAATGAAATATGCCACATTTTCACAAAAAATATTTTTATTTCCTGTAATTATTATAAAACTTTTAATAAAATATGGTAATTGCTTAATTTTTAAATTTTTCCAGCATTATATTAACTTTTCTTATTAATTTTATAACTACTCATTACTCACTAAATATTAATAGACAACATAGGCTTAGTATAGCTGATTTAATTAAATATGCATTAAAAAATTTAAACAATATCCCTTAAACATTGTTTAAATTGTGCGAAATATGTGAGTATTATTAAATAAAACGTTGATATTTATTTTCATATTATATTGGAATTTTGGGAAGGATAATGTCTTCCAAGCCCGGTAAGAGGTATAATCACCGTGAGGGTATAGGAACCAGTCGAACAAGATTTATTAGGGCCTGTTTGACCTAGTCCCTAGACTGACACTGTCATTCTTTGCAGCCAAAGACTGATTTCTGGTGAGACCTGCTCTAAATATATGAGGAAAACTATTTCAAGGCATTATCATATTTTTGGTTTGGCCGTTAAAGTTGTTTAGATTTTCTATTGCTTTATTAAAATACATACATAATATTATTTTATGGTTTTATGATTTAAATTAAATGATTGGCTGATAGTATATTACATCACGAGAAGGGGTTAGACACGTGCTTACCGCGGGGAGATGAACGTTCACAGGGTGAGTAGTAAAACCATGGCATGCGGCAATTGTTATTCTCGTCGTCCTGTGAACATTGAATTTCCTGCATAAAGACGCGTGTAACCCTGCGAGTGATGTTAGATATTTTAATCGAAACCCTCATGTGTTCTGAGTTTATAGAGCTCCCTGAAAAATGAGCACCCGAAGGCCCTTCACCAAAATGTTGCGAGAACGTCCTATGGCGTAAATGGTTTTTGATGATTATGATTATAGTCCGGGAGCCAGCGACAATTTTTTGTCAATCATTTCCTTCTGCCTAATACTTTGAGGAATGCTTCAGATAGGTGTGTTGTAAGCATAGTTAGCGTCAGCTGCGACACTTTGGGTTGGCGAGGCAATGGCAGCCGCCCCAACGTATAAAAAAAAAGAAGTTTTCAAAGATTTCCTTTCGCTTGAAAGTTTGTGAGATGATAGTTTATATAATATTTAAACGAAAAAAAAGTCAGCTGGTTATGGAAACATGTAAACAAAAAACATTAATGCAATTATTCCCTTCCGCTTAAAACTTCGTCAGTTGATAATTAACATGGTATTTTTGATCAAAATAATCGTCAGCTGGCTGTACGCGGGTGGAAACCTGTCAGCTGAGCCAGCGAAATGTCTCGTGAGTGACGGTCGGCAATATATAATAGGTTAGCTGACGGATTTTCCACCCACGTACAGCCAACTGACTTTGTTTAATATTTCAAGTATTATGTCAATTATTATCTGAGAAATTTTAAAGCAGAAGGAAATAATGTTTGCAAAGTTATCTCAAGTATATAAAATATATAGTAGAAATATAAGTGGGACGATGGTCGTGGGGGCTAAAGCGCAGGCTTTGGACCCACTCCTTCGGCTTGCGGGTTCGATTCCCGCCTCGCACTCTGGAAGAGTCTCGGTGGCCCATGCGGTGAACACTAGCCTAGCAAGGGAGTTGTTCATCTCCGGAGAGTCGTGGGACCGGTACCTCTAGAGAAAAAGGTTTTCTCTAAGTACTTAAGGCTGTTGCCCTTGGTGGTTCGGAACCCACCTTAAACTGTAGGTCCCCCTTCCACCACCAAGTAAGTGTGTGGAGGGTGTGTAAAGGAATAGAGAAGGTGTAAGAAAAATGTAAACCCTTAGGGGACACATTAGAAGCCTCCATTCCTAGTAGAAATATAAAATACAAATAAACATAATTGCTGAAGTGCGTAATGTTGTAAGTTGTTTTCAAAAGTTTTATTCACGTTCGAACTATAGTTTAAAATGTAAGTTAAATAAATTAAAAATATTTGAATATTAAAAAAATCGTAAAATGATTAATAATAATTTTTTTAATATTGAATTATGCTAATAATTTATTTAGATTAATTTTTAATTCCGTACCTCTCTGCACAATTTAATAAATATATTTTACAGAAATCGAATTCGCACAGTAGAATTATTCATTTTCATAATGCTAATTAAATTGTAGTTCATTATTATATTATTTGTAAGTGTATTAAAGAACTTAAGTGTCATAACCTTTAAAACTTTCTCACTTCTAGAATGAAAAATCCTAATTTGAAATTTAAACTTTTAAATTGAAAGCATCACCTTCTGAAAATGGTGCAGTCCTTGAATTTTTTTTTTTAATAATCATACGCAGGGTGGCGACTTAACCGAAAATACCGGGAATTTGATTAAAAAATCAAGCATTTTTCTCAGTTTGGTTAAAAAATAGATCCAAGTACCAATTACGAGCCAAGTAATTTTACTTCTGACGTAAAAAATTAATTTTTAACTAAAATTATAAACTTTAAACAGTTATCCTTGAACTTTTAACACACAAAAAAAAGAATTATTAAACATGAAGATTAACTTGCAAAGAAAAAGATCTTTTACTAAAAAAAAAATCGATTTTTGACGAAATATGTGGATTCTCAACGGAATAGCTTAATTTAAATTTCCAATTAAGAAAGACAAATTTTACCCCAATTGCTGAATTTTGTATAAGAAAATAATAATTTTCAGCCAAAAATGGACATTCAAACTTTCAGTTGACGGAAATAATTTTCAACAAAATTGAAATAAATTCTTGATTCTTTAATTAAATTCCCGCTCTTTCGCGGTTTCCCGGTTAAGTCTCCGCCATGCGTATGATTATTAAAATAATAAATTTAAGGACTGTACCATTTTCAGAAGGCGATACTTTCAATTCAAAAGTTTAAATTTCAAATTAAGAGTTTTCATTCTAGAAGTGAGAAAGTTTTGAAGGTTATGTCATTTGAGTTCTTTAATACACTTACAAATAATATAATAATGAAGTACAACTTTAATTATCATTATGGAAATGAGTAACTTTATTATGCGAATTCAATTTCCGTAAAATATATTGAATAAATTACGCAGAGGAGTAAGAATTAAAAATTTATCGAAATAAATTATTAGCATAATTCAGTATTAAAAAAAATTATTTATAATCATTTTACGATTTTCTTAAATAATTAAAAAAATTTTTTTAATTCATTTAACGTTCGCTTTGAAATCCTGTAGAGCCAGCTGACGGTTTTTTTTCGTTTAAATATTATATTAACTATCATCTCACAAAGTTTCAAGCGGAAGGAAATCATTGAAAACTTCTTGTTTTTTTTACACATTGGGGCGGCTGCCCTTGCCCCACCCACCCAAAGTGCCGCAGCTGACGCGAACAATGCTTACAACACACCTATCTGAATCATTCCTCAACGTATTAGGTGGAAGGAAATTGGTCGCAAAAAACTGTCGCTGGCTCCCGGATTATTATTGACCGAACATTCTTCTGTTTTGTTTTCATCATCTGCCAAATTCATCGAAGGCCAGCTCATATTTAACCTTACCTCTTTGGGGTATTAAAACTTGCTTTGCTTCTTTCACTTCTTCATTTATTTTTACGGGTGGTATTTTTGGTTTTTTCCATGATTTTGAGTTTACGAAGATTTACATTTATAACACTTTACGACGTAATTGCTAATAATTGAAGGTTTGACGGATTCTATTGTTGTTGATATGGTTTTAGATGAAAACATGCGATTAATGTGGGCCCATCTGTTTGAGCTGTGATTGGAAATTTCGTATGGCGCGAGGTTTGAAAGTAGTTCATTTCGAGGTACAGTGTCATGTGTGTGTTGTGTGTGTGTGTGTCTACAGTTATTCTGTGGCCATTTGTAGAAATAATTGACTGTGCGGTGGCGTTCAGAACTATTAACTGCCGCTAGTTGGACGGTATAGTAAATATCTTAACATTCACTTTTCTGGGTGCGTAATAGGCTCATAACATGGAGGTTTCGAATAAAATATATTAATTTATAATTTCATATGCAAGGAATATTTCGTGTTCTCTTTTTTTGATTTACACAAGTCTGTACCAGGCCGAGTTTTGATTCAGCGGGAAAAATATTTGTGAATATTTTCTTAGTACACAGGGCACGTAGCAAAAATTGTTACCTCCTGTTACCTTGTGAAATTCAGGAAATTTCAACTCACAAGCAATTTCTGCTTTTAAAATCTGTCTTCCTGAATTTTATCTAATCTCATATTCGCGTTTATTTACAAATATCTGATTAATAAAGCAGGTTATATTTAAATATTGTACACATAATCAGAATCATGAATCTACTAGTATCCTGACAATACTAATAAATTGTAATATATATAAATTATGTAATTACAATAATTGTTTGTATTAATGATACAAAATAATTATAATAATAATTAAAATTCAATATGTTTAGCTCTGACTTCGATGAGAGAAATTTTTAATATTTTGCATCAAGCTCTAGGAATATTTTTCTAAATAATTAAATTTGTATCGTAATGAAATTATTAATTATAAAACCCCTAAAAACAGTAAGTTTCATCAAGGTAAAAAAAATGTAATTTTCGTTCTTTACTTTGCAAAGCACTTTTGTTTTTTGTTCATAATCATTAACCACGAAAATCCCTAAATACGAAGTTTCATGAAATTTGAACCAAAATGTCTCATTTCAACCCCCATATTGGATCCGTAATTTTATATTTTATCATTTTAACTTCAGATTCAAATCAGAAACCTCTTAGTATCCTAAATACATAGTTTCATGAAGTGTCAAAAAAATCCTAATTGTCAACTGCCTTTTTGGATTTCATAATTTGAAGCTCGATCCACAACAAGAAACCTCGAAAAACCTACACAACTAAGTTTCTTACAAATTTAAGAAAAATGTCTAATTTTCTACTGCCGTATTGCACCCACCATTTTGTTTCCTGAACTTGTGACTTTGGTTTTATAATGAGAAATCTTGAAAATCCTTAATTAATTTTTTTTTATAAAATTGTACTTATTCCGATAGGTGAAAATAGTATTGTACCATCATTTGGAGCGTACAAAGATTAGGCGTTATAAAGACGTAGGAATTGTTTTGTTATATTAAAAAGACGCATCGTTTGGAGCCTGTGGTCCCGTTTCAAAGAAAAACGTAAGTCTAGTTTTAGAAATAAAAAGACGTAATAGCCTTTAAAACATTTTAAAAGGAGATTCTATTTTAAAATAATATATGCAGAAAATTAACTGTTAATAGTTATTAACTAACAATTAATATTAATATGTCACTAAATATTATAAGTTAAAAGGCACCTTGTTTAAATTTGAACTCCTTATCTCTGGTGCAGGTAAAATGTTCTAGCTGTAAAGCGTAGGACGTTATAATTTAATTGAAATCAAGTTAAGCATTTAAAAAGTCACTTAAATATTGAAATTTTAATGTATTCATTACAAATAAATTATTTTGCAAATTTTTATTAATTAAAAATTAGAATATTTATGGATTCAACTTGAATTTAAATTAAAAAATTGGCACATGTACGCTTATAACTTCAAATATATTCTTTATTTACTAAATTTTCAATAAGAATTGTTTGCCGGGAAGAATCAGTCTGTACACCAGGTGAGTGATGTTTGCTAATTAGACAATCTAAACCTGGACCGAAATCGCATGTAGTTCCCGAAATGAGACAAGAAAATATTTTTCATTTGAAAAACTATTAGAAATTCAAAGTTGGTAGTAGGACCGTAAAAATATGGTTTCTCAGGAAAAAATATGTAATTTTTATGGATAACTTTCAAACATTGCTGCTTAAATTCTATATTTAAACATCTTGCAAGGAATTCCAAGAAAAGAAGAAATTCTACCAATTGAAAAAAAAAGTTTTTTCTACTTTACTAATGTCAAAAAACTGAAAAATGAATTTATGAATAATATTTAAAATTCCTGTATATAGTTACGAGGGTAGTTCAATAAGTCCTTAAAATGAAGTATAAAAACAATTTTTTTTGGGTAAATTTTTTTTTATTTATCAACATAATCTCCTTGGAGCTCTATACACTTGGTCAATCGCTTTTCAAGTTTTTTTAATCCTTCAGAAAAGTGCGTTTTCGGAAGTTCCTCAAAATAAGCACTTACAAAGGCAATGCCGTCTTCGTTGTCTGGAAATCTCTGTCCACCGAGCCATTTTTTCAAGTTTGGAAATAAGAAAAATCACTGGGGGCTAAATCTGGTGAATACGGTGGGTGTTCGACCAATTCGAATTTTAGTTCTTCAATTTTAGCCATTGAAACGAAGCATGTGTGAACTC
>NC_046661.1:51855930-51864319 GCF_010883055.1 Belonocnema kinseyi | reverse complement strand
ATATATCTAGTCGGGAGTGGTGCTGACTGAAAACAGATGATTTGGAGCGATTCGCGCGCCATCTGTTGGTCATTCTAAGGACTTATTGAACTACCTTCGTATAATCATAATTACTCTTCTGCTTATTTTTATGTATCTATTATTTATATTCTGCCGTCCTATAATATCATTTATAATATACAATATTTGAATTAAAATGACGAAATTCTTCATCAAAACAAAGATAAATTTTTGAAAATATTGTGCACTTACTCTCTTACTAGTATTATAAGTAATTTAACCTGTAACATGTTTCCAAAGAAAAAGAATACTTCGGCTTAAGTAAAACCACTCTTAACCCCGCCTAGTGGCAATTGAAAATTTAGTAAATTAAGAACATATTCCAGGTTATAAGTTTCCATGTGCCAATTTTTTATACGAATTTCAGTAAAATCTGTAAATATTCCAATTTTTAACGAATAAAAAACGTACAAAATAATTTATTTGTGGTAGAGGCGTTAAAAGATTAATATTTAAATGTCTTTTTAAATACTTAAACTTGATTTCGATCAAGTTATAACGTCCAAAACTTTAGAGCTACAACATTATACCTATACCAGATATAAGACGTTCATATTGAAAGTACCTTATAATTATGAATAACATGTTCACATTAATTGTCAATTAATAACTATTAACAGGTAATTTTCTGTGCAAATTATTACAGTGAAACTCTTCTATAGAGCCGATTTTGGGACTCACGGTGGGTGGGAACTAGTAACTCATTATAGCCCGATCCGCTTTTGTTTGTTTACGCCTGAGTGACAACCGCAGACCCCGCGCACCCCGCGCAGCTCCTGTTACACCAACTGCGGCGCGGCGTCGATTCTGGGAAGGCCTATAGAAGGAAGAGCTATAAAAGAGATTCACTGTATTTTAAAATTTAACTCGAGAGCCACGTCTTTTCTATCAAGATTTTGTGTTCAATATCTATTCTTTGTCTGCTCAAAATAATATTATAGTCTTTTTTGCACCCATCATTTTGTAAACTTTTTTCCTACTAAAATAACATTTGCTTCCACTGTGGCATGCTCCTTCGTTATAATAAATATTATTCATATGTCTGAGAGACCCTTTTCTGGAGTTTCTGTGTTGAACAACCTCTTCAATCGGTTCTCCCATAAAATGAAGGTACCGCGCATAAGGTCGCTTTCTTTTTCTGATGCTCACACATTCAGACGAGCAATGCTAATTTTCTTAATGAGAGTTTTAATTTAAAAAAACACATTTCAGCGTTTTTCAATGTGGCAGCAGGTAAAAGGAAGTCAGAAAGTTTTAAAAATTAAATTTTCCGGTGGCCTTGGTTATTAAAAAGTAATTCAAACGTCTAATAATTGTTTGTTTTTTGTTCCTTTTTTTAGATACGGCCATGTTTCTCTCCTTCTACCAAGGAACAGTTCAGTGTTCGATTGCGAGGAAGACGCCCAAAGCGCCTAGTAAGAATATAATTTCAAGATCCAAGAAAATAACGAACCTCCGTGACACGGTACGTCGAAAAGACGCCAGGAGGGGATCGAAGCAAGACTGACCCACCATCAAAATGAGACGTAGCGCCTTTATCAAACTCTCGAATAAAAAAAAGAGAATGTAAGTTTACTCGAGAGAGTGAACGTAGATGCACTGGCGTTAGAAAAACGCACCTGAATTCTACGTTTTCGAAAAAGGAAGAAAAAGAGAAAAAACAGAAGAATTTTAACGTTTTCGGGGCCCTTCGCTCTATTAACGAATGCGGCTCTCGCGTTATTTAGAACTTATTAGCACTTTTTTATACGCTAGTTATAAATAATTTTAAATGCAATCTTTTTAAAACTCTGCACGGTCTAATTTCGTTGTTACAAACGATTTGAGAAACGAAACTGTTTTCTATTTATTGCGAGCATTTTACTCTCGGATGCACGTTTATTGTGATAAATTTACCGCCTTCTTTTATTTTTTCCATTTTTTTTTTTCTAAAAGTTATTTTGTCCCTGGAGAAAATTTGACCGTGGTAAATTCGAAATTTACTCGGTGAAGCGAATCCGATCGCAGGCTTCACTTGTGAAGACGTACTTGTACAAATTTATTACAAGCAGAACATGAAAAATTTCTGAACTGACTTTTTCTGATAACAAATATAATGTATGATATTCAATGTTTTCATTCAAAATAAATCCAAGAGATGCTTTAGTTGAATCAATTAAATTAATTAAAATACTTATATTACCAACCATACCTTACTTGGATAGTGAAAAAAATTTCTTATTGGAAAAATTCAGATCGAAATTTTTAAATTCTCAATTCTTAAAGGTTGTCACTCAGCATGAAACGCATCTTTTTTTGATGTATTTTTTTTCGACAATCTGTAAAGAATCAGTAACGTTTTTATTTTCTAGGCATATTTTGTTCTATTTTTCTTTTGAAGGAATAAGATAGAAGAGAGTGTGCAAAGTAGAAAAGAAGTGTGTCACTGATTCTGAAAATCGAGGTGATGTTTTCCTTTTCCTCGGTAATGACGATCGGATGTGCTCGAACGATAGTCCGAATTCTGAAGAGTATTTTTGTCGGTGGACTTTTTGTAATACGTACGCGTGTACTTAGAATATTTTCGTCTGCAAAAAAGTGATTTTGTATTGCAGAGTGATTTAAAAATGTGGAAATTTTAGAGATCGAAATCGAGTTTTTAGGCTAAAGAAATTAGTCTTTGGATATATTTCATTGTCATTCAAGTCTTATTAGGTCGTTGTAGCCACGCCAAAGTCCACAAAAATATACAAAATATAAATAATTTGAGACGTTTTTCCTTTCTAATTAATATCATTGTGTGTTATTTTTTAATTTGAGAAATTTTATGAGAAAAAGTTTGAAGAGAAGATACGTAATAGTTTTACCATTTTTTGTGGCAACTCTAACTAACATATTAATATTCCATATCACACTGATTGTGGCTTACTGTTGTTCGGTAAAGCGCCAGAACTGAAAATACAAATTCCACCTTGAAATTTGTTATGTACACTTTGGCTATGGGGAGGGAGCAAGACGGGAGACGCCGCCCATGCCGAAACTAATCCTTCCTTTCGCAATTTACCCAACTTATTAAGTTTATAGAATAATATTTCCCGTCCTAAAAAACCTTCCAATTTCGCTTACAGCTTTAACATCCGGTTCAGAAATTGAATCAGAAAATTTGACTTGCTTGAGGGAGCTGGCCGAAAACCGTTGCGTTTGGTATAGCAGAGCAACACAACCACGAGTTTAACGCAACAGCAGCGCCATTTTGCGTGAAGCGGCTGTCTTAAAATGTGGTGCAACGTTGCTCTCTTATATTTGGGAACGCTGCTGCCCGAACGAGAGAACATAAACGTACTACAGTAGTCGATCCGACTTCTACATTCATGTAAAATTTCTATGAACTGGCGCGTGTTCCAAAAATAACGCAACCGTCTTACTGAATTCTGGGACAGCTGTTGTTCCAAGAGTTTGGCGCGCCGTTCGTCCCTTTGTCGGATAGCAGCGTTCTCAAAATAAGAGAGTAGATGTCTTGAACACAGGGCGCGCTGACGCTCGTGTGTTTAACTCAGCAGTGGTACATATAAGTACCGCAGTCGCCCTAAATTTCTTTCCGTTTAGAGCACTCATGGATTAGATGATCTAGATCTCTGAACCCATCCCCACAATCGCAATCGCCCCGCAAATTCCACTCCATCTTCTAGAAATGAGAATTTATGCAGATGTGTGAGGTTTTCAGCCGCATAAATGGATTTAAGTACCCTCTAGAAAACAGGAAACCCCTAAAGCTAGGGCCTAGAGGGGTTGAACGTAATACGCTCATAATACTCCCTTTTATGGTTCACCTCTTTTTCACAAGGCCAAAGGCACGGACACAAAGATTCAAAATCGTCCTTGTTACGGTTAATTATTATATTCCCTTTTTCCAGCTTGGTCTGGAATCCACATCAACGAAGCTATGTGTCTACATCTTGAAGCCCTTGCCAGAAGATCTCCAATCTTCTTAACTAAAATGGAACCTTCAGGATCAGAAAATCTATCTCTGATACAACGGAAAGCCGATTGTGAATCCGAGCAAATTACAAACCTCCCAACCTCTCCTGTCAACACATGTCTAACAGCAGACAAAATCGCATACCGTTCGAATGAAAGAACCGAAGTACATATTTGGATTGGAAGTTCAAATCCAGCTCCAGGATAGAAAAGGCACATCATCTTGCACTCTCCGAGGACCTATCAACCAAGCTATCATTGAAAATCCACGTTAAACCCGGGTATGCCACCGAGGAGAAACCCTCGAAAGTCATAGTCGGGTCATTTGATTCCCCAAATACTACTCCAGAGTTTTCTGCAAACCAAATCCAGCATGGATGGATCTGCATCCTACGTGACTTTTGCAATAACCCGCAATACATTAATTGCACGGATTGCAATGCATACAATTTGCTATCTCTTCTGAAACAACTGAAGCTATGATAACGACACACAACTGGCATTTTGGCAATGATATCGTTAAGCCCAGTGTCTTAAGCCAGGCTGAAAGCAAGAGAACTGCTCTCCTAAGAATATCCAAGGCCACTCTTATGCCCCGACTTCTAACAAGCAGAAAAAGGTCATCTGCGTACTGCCAGGCTCTCACTCCCCTCAGGAGACAATCTGAAAGTCTTCCAAGATCGAGGTTAAATAGGATTGGGTATAACCCCCTCTGTGGAACACCCATCCCAGAAATACTCTGATCCTTGCTATCACAGGAAAAAAAACAGCTTCCTCTTAACAGTCGGAAATTACATAAATTCAGAATTCTAGCAGGGACAACCAGTTCTCTAAGATTGTTTATAAGGACCCCGAAGAGAACAGCATTGGAGGCCCCCTTGATGTCAATAGCAAGATCCAAAATCGGCTCCTCATCACCCAGACCTTGGATTATATCTGAAGTAATTGATGCCACACAATCGAAAGCTGATCTGTTCCGCCGAAAGCCAAAATGAAACCTAGGAATCCAGTTTCTCTTTTCAGCCGTAAACTCCAACTGACTCTGAAACATCCTTTCAAATGAAATCATTTCCCAGCAGGCTTAGGGATGAAAATGATTATTAGAGTCTCCGTCCAGGCTTCCGGGTACAGAGAAGTTGCGAACATTTATTGAAGACGATATAAATAAATTCTAAAACACGAGAGGAGAAGACTTTTATAATTTCACAAGAGATACAATCCAATCCCGGAGAAGTACCTGCCTTACAAGCCTCAAGAGCTACCTGCATCTTCGAAAATTGCCTATTCACAAGATCAAATTCCTCGATCTCAGACTCAGGGAGCATTTTCACCTGAGGAATATAAGGAGCAACCAGATCATCCTGTAGACCAGTACTCTGGTTGAGTCTCACTGAAACCTTTAAAAGCAGAAAACTTTTGAAATCTAAAAATTCTCTTTACTACCTGATACACTCCTTTGCAGATTATTTTCTTCTCTCTCGACTGATTAACTAGACAATCTCAAGGCAGTTCGCTTCCGAACTAATACCTCATCACAATCAGAATTCCACCACAAGGTTTGGGCCTTCCTCTTACCGCTTTGCGAACTACAACGGAACGCTCCACTTTTCTCCAGAATCTTAAACACATAATCAGTAAAATTATCATAGACTCTAGCCGGGTTCAATCCGTTATTTAATCCCTGCACGAGGGATGAAATTTGCTCCTTAATGCCCCTGCGGAAAAAGAACCAATATAAGGATTTGATGTTTAATCTCCTCGATGAGGAGCTAGTCGTTATGGGGGGGGGGGGTGGGTCAATATATCCTGACACCAGGAAATTATCAGATTGGTAGGGGTCCTCGGAAACCTCCACCAGAGAAGCGGAGAGAACGATCGAATCCAGGGTTGATCCAGATTGTCCCAGAGGAGGAAGAAAGTAGGCTGATTGTCGTTCAGAGGAACAATCTCCCTGTCTGAAACGGCCACACTCAATTCCTTTCATCAGGCATTCTCCCAAACCGCGCCCCACATACCAGAATCTGTATTAAAATCCCCAATAAGAAGGATATGATCGACCCGGCTGTTCCAATTAATTAATTAGCACCATGTATCATATTTAGTATCACTTAAAAGGGGAACAATAGACCGCAAAAACTGCATCAGAGTCCATGGACATAAGCAGAAGAATGCTTACAGCTTCCATATCTCCTTGAAAAAGTCCACCCACGTCAAGCTTTCTGAAATACCAAACATTGGGTAATAATTTCAGATAGATCTGAATTCAATGTATAAAAATCTCGGACAGCCCAGTGGGCACCTAATTTGGCGACATCGTTACGACAACTTTACGACATCCTATGTCCATGTCGTTAAGTCCTCTTTACGATATCGTAAATATGTCTTATGATCTGACGATGTCTTTACGATATCGTAAAGACACTGTAACGACATGGACATAGGATGCCGTAAAGTTGTCGTAACGATGTCGTAAAGACGTCGCCAAATTTTGTGTCCGCTAGTAGAATATATCCTATTCAATTCTATACATAACTAGATGATCTACCAAATTACTGCCAATGTGAGAACAATAACAACGCACAAATAAACAATTTCATATTTTATTGAAAAAGAGACAAACTTAACAGGAGACAATATCGTGCAGAAATACAAAATTAACGCAGAATTCTAAAACTTAACCGATATATAAGTTTAGTATTTTGTTTAATATTGTAGTAATAAAACTGTATAACGTAATCCATCAATCATAATATAATTTCTAATACTGGCAAGATACTAATCTAGACTCAGGCAACCATATTCTGAAGGAGTTGAATCCAGATTGGATATGGACATTAGATCCATTCTCATATTTAGCCAATTTTCATTCAGACATATGACTACTAAATGATCCGTCGCTCATAGTATTAGGTATTTTCACTTCAACCATCTGTTAACTTCACTTTGTTAAGAGCTGAGGGGAAAACAATAGACCAAGTGCATGGAACAAAACTTTATTTCTGTGATATCTTTGTAATTAATAATAATTATTATCATTTTATTATTTCATTAAATAGTCATTAAAAAATATAAACTATTTTTCAAATACACATATAGAAAAAAATTAGCTTTTAAGAAGATATTAGCAAAGTAGGACAAAAATGAACTGAATCCCGTGCATTTGGTCCTCTGTTTTCCCCCTCAGCAATCTACGAAGTGAAGTTAGCTGTTGATTGAAGTGAAAATACCTAATTACCCAGTAACCTATTAGAAGTCAGATGACTCAATCTTGAAAGGTACAATAGAGTTTCTGCATCCGATACCAAAGATATTACCCGATACTTCATAAAGTACTTTTGATATCAAAGTCCTCTTCACCGCGACTTGGTTCAGAGAGAAGATCTGGGGGCATATTACTCTCAGAAAAAAAAGATAAATATATTTGATTATATTACTGTATATTGTTTTTTTTATTAAATATGCAGAATTAAGAGCCAAATTTGACTTTCATGATAGACAGTTATTTGAAATTTCAAAAAGTTACATAACCCGCAAATAGATGTATTAAATTATTCATAAATATACTCATCTCTGATATATTCAAGAAATGAGTCAATGATTATAACAGAAAAATAATAAGTTTAATTTGATAAAATAATTTAATTGATAATTATAGAAAGAAAAAATAGTTTATTTTATATACGAGGTGTGTTCCAAAAGTAAGGTGACTTTTCAATTTTCGCGGGCTACGTACATTCAAGTTTTAAGTTTTTTGTTTTGTTGTGTTGGTACACTCGTCACGATCATATGTTCAGAGTTTTGACTATATAGCTCGTGTTGTTTTTCTGGCTGAGGCGTAAAAGGTAAGAAGGGTTTAGTGGGCTCGGCGATTTTCTTCTTTCGAAAAAAATGTAGCAAAGAGTTTGCATTAAATTTTGTGTGAAAAATGGAATCCAGTGCTCTAAAACTCTTGAAATGTTGACAGTTGCATACGGTGAGTCTACTCTGAGTAAGAAAAATATGTATAAGTGGTACAAGCTGTTCCAAGAAGGCCGAGAGGATGTCGAAGACGCACCTCGCCCTGGACGTTCCAGCACGTCAACAACAGATGAAAACGTTCAAGCAGTTGAAGAATTGGTGTTGAAAAATCGCTAAATTACCATCAGAGAAGTTACTGAAAATGTTGGCATATCGGTTGGCTCATGCCATGCTATCTTTTCGGACGTTTTGGACATGAGACGTGTGTCAACGAAATTTGTTCCAAAACTGCTTAATTTTGATTAAAAGATCCGACCAAAAACAGCACCACAGTCATGCCTCAGCCTCCATATTCACCGGATTTGGCCCCCAGTGACTTTTTTTCTTTTCCCAAAACTGAAGAGACCCATGAAAG
>NC_046661.1:51848063-51855830 GCF_010883055.1 Belonocnema kinseyi | reverse complement strand
ATATACATACAATTAAAGATATTTATGCATATTAACTGATATTAACAGGGAAAATGGGGGTCAAAGAACCCCCCGGGGCTTTGATAAAAAGGGCCCTGAAAATGCATTGTTTTGCATTTGCATTTGCCCGAAAAAAAATATGTGTGTGGTGTGTGTTCGTTTTTTATTCTTGCACTTAATTTTTTCAATTTCTAAGAATGTTTGTCAGTCACTCAAAAAAAGACTGTTTAAGATAACCGTCTGTAATTAAGTATATTAATAAATATTACTAGTTTACTGCAACATAAATTGTGTAAATAAAAATTTTCAATCAACTGATTTTATTTCATGATGAAATTTTTTTCGAAATGTTTCTAAATATTATTGATCAAAGAGAAAATTTCAATTGCAAATGATTTTTTTAATATTAGGAAATAACTGTTCTTAAAATTTTGCTATCGCAGTATACAATTTGTAAACTTTTTCACAATTTCAAAGAGATAAGAAAACTGAAATAACTAAGACATCAAATTTAAAATATCTCAATGTACGAATAAAGTTTCCGTGCCGATGATTTGAAAAGATATTTAGAAGGTTTTGAAAAGGTCTTAAAATGATTTTTAGACAATTTAAAATTCTCTATAAATTTTTAAAACAATTTTTAATAATTTTATAAAAATTTCGAGTATTTCGGAAAAAATGTTAGAAGCTTTTTAAGAATTTTTAAAGAATGAAAATTTCTTGTTAAGATTCCTCCTGAAAGTTTCTAAAAATCTTAAAGTTTTTAAGGCAATTGTAAAAATGTAATTTTTTACTTAAAACATTATTTAAGAATTTTATAATATTTGAAGAGATTAACGATATTTAAAAACTTTCATAGTTTTTCGAAAAGTTATTTTTAAAAAATTATTTCTTAAAATCTTTTAAAAGTCCTAGATATCTTTTAAACTGACTCTAATTTTTCATAATATTTTGTAAATCCTATAAAATAAAGAAAAAATACGTAACAATATTCTGCATTTTTTTCGGCATATGTGAAATCTTCAAAAATCTGTTTGAAAATTTATGCGGAATCTTACGAAAATTATATTTGTATAACTTTAAAAAGAAACTGATAGGCCGTTTTTCTCATTTTTTAAAGGTTGAAGCTAATAACTCAGTTATTAGTACATATACTAAATTAGGAAATGTGAAAAGTTACAAGAAAATTAGATACTTTTTAATTTAATTTATTTTTATTTCAACCAATTTATTTATACAACTAAAGTCTAATTAAATACTATTTAATTAGATAATCTAATAAGTGTTTAAGAAAGCAATTTAAAGAGCTGCTCATCTATGTATACTGCATTTGTTTTGCGGGGAAATACATTTCTCGGTAACTCTCCGCCGGTTCTGCGAGCTAGAGGTGCCACGAATCTGAAAGAATCGAAGATTCCTCAACAAATTGGGCGAATTCAAAACAAAATCACACTTTGACTTCTCATGCTTTCAAGGCAAGACGATTTTTAAATTTGTATTTGAGATATTCTCTGGCAATTTCAGACTTTAAAGTGGAATTTAAAGTGAACTGGCTCAAAAGTGTTATGCAGTGCAAATCACTTAGTTCTTTAAGTTCCGCGTGATTAATTATAACTTTCTTAAATAATAAAAATAATTTAAAATGTTCCCATGAATCATGAAAAATTTTAAAATTTTAGAAAATGCCCCAGTGGGTACAAAATTTGGCGACGTCTTTGCGACATCGTTACGACAACTTTACGACATCCTATGTCCATGTCGTTAAGTCGTCTTTACGATATCGTGAATATGTCGTATGATCTGACGATGTTTTTAAGATATCGTAAAGACACTGTAACGACATGGACATAGGATGTCGTAAAGACGTCGCCGAATTTTGTGCCCACTGGGTGTAATCATTTTCCAACATTTTTTTTAATCCGTTCTATTTTTAAATTATTTTACAATCTTTTGAAAAGTTCTGAACCTCCTGAGTATATTTTACAATGAATAAATTAAAATATTTCAGATATCTTTTAAACATTTTTTTAATTCTTTTGAAATATTCACTATGAATATATTTTTCCAAATAAAAAACCATTAAAATATTTATTCAGCGCAATTTTTAAATTATTTACAATTTTGTTGAAACTTTTGAATCATTTTATGATTTTTTAACATGAGTAAAAATTTTCCAACATTTTTTTCAGATTTTTCTTTAAAATTTTGTTAAACCTTCATAAATATTCTGGAAGAATTAATTTCACATAATAAACGGTAAAATCATTTTAAATTGTAATATTTTCAATTTCCAAATTATTCATAAATCTTTTTATAATTTGTAAACAATCTGATTATCTTTTAAGATGCTTCCAATTTTAGCATTTTTTAATTTTCTAAGAAATAATTTTTCGTAATATAAAATAATTTTAAAATTTTAAATCCATTCAATTTTTAAATTATTCTTAAATTTTTTTTCAAAACTATTAACACACCTGATTATCTTTTAAAATGAGTCTAATGAATTTTTTTTAATTTCCAAAAGCTTTAAAAAGTGTCCTTAAAATATTTCAGATTCATGTTTTGTAATTTTTGAAATGTTTTATAATTTTCATTAAAAATCAATGTAACCGAATATAAATTATTTGAAATATTTAACCCATTTAATTTTTAAATTATAATTCAATCTTTTTAAAACTTTTGAACCATCCGATTATTATTTATAAGTCAAATTTTGCTTACATTTGTTAAATTTTAAAAACTTGAAAGAAGTTTCCTTAAAATATTTTGAATTTGTCTTTTACAAATGTTTTAATCATTTAAAATAGTCTGTAAGGAATAATGTTTCCAAATATCATTATTTAACATGTTTTATCTATTAAATTTGTAAATTATTCTTCAATTTATTTTTAAACTGTTAACCCATCTGATTATCTTTTTATTTTAAAATAGGTTTTCTTAGAATACTTCATATTTTTCTTTAAAAATGTTTGAAGTCTTTTGAAATATTCTCCAACAATTAACGTTTCCAAATAAATCAACATTTTACATTTTTCATACTTTCGATTTTTAAATTATTTATTTTCAAAACTGATTAACCATGTATTAGTGTTTGAAATTTTTTCAAATTTTGTAAACATTTTTTTTCTTCGAATTATGAAAACTTTCAAGAAGTTGTCTTAAAATATTTCGGATTTTTCTTCGAATTTTTTTTAAATCTTCTAGTAAATCTAATAAATCTAATCTTTTAAATCTTCTTCTAAATTCTCTAATAATTAATTTCTCCAAATACAAAATTATTTGCAAATTTTCAAACCATTCAATTTTTAAATTATTTTAAATTATTTTTAAAAAATGTTAAACCTTCTGCTTATATTTTAAAATGAGTCGAATTTTTCCTATATATTGTTCTTAAATTTTAAAAACTTTAAAGAAGCTTCCTTAAAATATTTCAGATTTGTCAATTAAAAATTGTTTAATCTTTAAAATCTGCTCCAAGAATTAACTTTTCGAAATATATATTATTTTAAATTTTCCATCCATTAAGTTTTTAAATTATAATTACATCTTTTGAAATAATCTTTCCAAATATAAGTTATTTTGAATGTTTAGGCGACTCAATTCGTAAATAATTATAAAATAATTTCAAACCTTTTATACCTCCTGATAAATTTTTCAAACTAGTTTCTTGAAATATTAAAAGTTGTTTTCAAATATAGAATCATTAAAAATTTCGAAATTTACTCAATTTTGTAATTATTATAAATCTCTTTTTTTAAACTTTTAAACCATATGAATATATTTTAAAATAGCCCGTGTGGAAAAAGCCCCAATGAGACCCCTTAGGATGAGGGCCCCCGACGGGTGCCCGCATGGATGTCCCACGCGTGGAAATTCTAGGAGGGCCCAACTCGGTTGCCCTCACGGATAAACGATTCAAAGTCTAAAGGGTGAATGTTTTTTCAACACCACAAATTTTAAGGTTTCATGAGTTCAGACTTACAAACAATGAATTTCTGTCAAAAATTGAATGACACTTTTCTGAAATTCGAACTCTTAACATATGTGTATGTTCCATAGGGGCCCCCGCAGGGGAACCAGTTCGGTTGCCCTCACGGATTAACGATTCAAATTTCAAAGTCCAAAAAACGTATATTTTTTTGACACTACTAATGTTAAGGTTTCATGAGTTCAGACTTACAAATAGTGATATTCTGTCAAAAATTGAATGACATTTTTCTGAAATTCGAACTCTCACAATATGAATGATCCATAGGGGTCTCCGCAGGGGACCCAGCTCGGTTGCCCTCACGGATCAACGATTCAAATTTCAAAGTCGAAAGGGTGAATATTTTTTTGACGCCAAAAATTTGATAGTTTCATGAGTTTCAAACTAAGAAACAGCGAATTTCTGACATAAATTGAATGACTCTTTTGTGAAATTCGAACTGTTGCCATATGGATGTTCCATGAGGGTCCCCGGCGGGGGCCCAGCTCGGTTGCCCTCGCGAATCAACGATTCAAAGTTCAAAGGACGTATATTTTTTTGACACTATTAATTTTAAGGTTTCATGAATTCAGACTTACAAACAAAGATTTTCTGTCAAAAATTGAATGACACTTTTCTGAAATTCGAACTCTCACAATATGGATGTTCCATGGAGGCCTCCGCTGGGAGCCAGCTCGATTGCCCTCACGGATCAACGATTAAAATTTCTAAGTCGGAAGGATAATTATTTTATATCCTAAAAAATGGGCATAAAAATACGTTTTAAAATATGGTTTATGCATTCTAAAATTTCAAAAAACTATAAATAGATCTGTCCCGAAAACAAATTTTTTCCTGTTTTTTTTTTTTTTAAGAAAAAAGTTCTAAGCTTCATATTTTATGAAAAATTTTAAATGTTAATAAAAAATTACATTTTCTGTCATTGTACAAATTTTGAAATGAGCCTACAACGTAAAAAAAATATATTACGTGAATAAAAATTGTAATCGATTTAAATTATTTATTTAATAATTATTTTATTGATATTGGTACTTTAACTTTTCTGAACTGTAGGTTATGAGGATGGCTTTTTCATCGAGTTTCAACTTGTCGGTTTAGCGCAGTGGTTAGCACTCCCGACTGTTAGGCGATAGATTTAGGGATAGAGTCTGTAGGTTCGATACCCCGTAGCGTTAGAAATTTTATTTGTAATATAATGTTTAAAAATGTAATATATGTATTCACTCTAAACAGGACTATTAATATCTGCAGACAAAATACTCGCAATCAATTAATATTTATTTTTTAAATAACTTTTTTGTCACATGGTTAGAGTATAGCAGTACGGTACTAGTTAGCACTGACGCAGTACTGCCGCCCATGGTGACTTTCCTATTGGAACAGTACTGTGGCAGTAGCGATATGCAGTGTTGCCCCAACACTGACTGCCCAGTACAAAATAGTGTTATGATCCCAGAGATATGCCAATATAGGTGCTAGCACTCTCTAAAAAAAAAACCAAGAGGGCTTTCATGGTGGCAACCATGAGGAATCCATGAGGGCAGCCCATGCTGTGTCCTTATGGATTAGCATGTCGTTTCCATAAGGAACCACGTCTGGATTGCCTTCATGGATTCCACAAGGCATGAGGGAAATCCATGTGGACCTTGACGGGGGCCCCCTCCATTTTTCCACACGGGAAGTTGAATTTTTTATATATATTTTTAATTTTGTAGATCGAAGATGTTTCCTTAAAATATTTCGGATTTATCTTTAAAAATTTGATTATGCTTTAAAAATATTTTCCAAGAATTAATCTCTAAAAATATATAATAATTTTAATATATTCAAAGTCTTCCATTTTCAAATGATTTAAAATGGTTTTTTGAACTTTTAAACCATATGATTTGTTTTAAAATGAGTATAATTTTTCTTACATTTTTTTCAAATTTTGAAAAATTTCAAGATCTTTCTTTAAAATATTTCAGCTTTTCTTTAAAAAAATTTTTAATCTTTTAAAATATTCTCAAAGAATTAATTTTAATTTAATTCATTTTTTCAAATATGAAATTATTAAAAAATGTCCAAACCATTTAATTTTTAAATTACGGCCATTCTAAAATAAGATAACCCAAACTGTTAAAATAAAAATGTTAAAAATTGCAATATTTAACAATTCAGATATTCAATATATATTCCATTGCTTGTGGAACAGAAAATTTGTTGTCAAAATATTTGTTTTTAGGTTATTTTTCAGCA
Organism: Belonocnema kinseyi; assembly: GCF_010883055.1. Taxonomy (NCBI): domain Eukaryota; kingdom Metazoa; phylum Arthropoda; class Insecta; order Hymenoptera; family Cynipidae; genus Belonocnema; species Belonocnema kinseyi. Next base: position 51,849,604 of record NC_046661.1, on the reverse strand, counting down.
TTATTTGTTCAGGGCATCAAGTGACCCAAAGTACCTATGATTTTTATGGTATTTTTGTGGACTTGTCTTAATTAGTAAAAGTACTGGATTATTAAAGTAAAATATTCAATGAAATTTACAATTATTTGTCTGCTTATTCATATAGAATACAGAAAAATTGTTTTTCCTTTTTTATGAACTTCTAAGATTTGGTATGAGTGGTCCCATCCGTTACCAAAATAATAGAACAGTTTATTTTATTTTCTTTAGTATGTACTAAAAAATGAAAAATTTGAGATCTAAAGTTAGTTTAGGATAATACTCATCATAGTTAATATAGAAATATTTGTAATACTTTGAGAATATGAAAAAAGTTTTAACGGATGGGACATAGGAGGGTGGTAACGGATGGGACATTTAGTATTTCAAAGCCTTTCGTCTGATATTTTAAATTTACGAATGCCATAACTCTGTTAGTGAGCTGATAAAAACTTTCTAGTTTCTTTTTGAACTAAGTGAAGTTGTGAAATTATTATTGTTCGTTGTTCATATTATCAACATATTATAATATATTATCATATAATTTTTTGACTAGACTATTTCACTGAAACTTAAAATATAATTTTTTGAATTTTTTACAGATAATGGCATCTATTCCTAAAAAAGAGGAGATGACCAAATCCTCCAAAGATTATTATCTTTATATAATGTTTTAAATAATGTTTTAAAAGTGGAAGTGACACTCAAAGAATGCAGGACTGTGTTAGGCTTAAGCGCATTCTATTATTTCAAAAAATTTGACAATTATCGTATTGTTGTTGGGCAAACTTCGAAGTCTACGCTGCATAAACTCACAATTTTCCCTTGCGGACCCGAAGTATATTTTAAGCACCTTACAACACACATACGTTTAAAATACAGCGATGTGTACTCCGAAAGTGATTTTGAAGATTAAATAAAAAAGTAGGGTGATATTAGTATTAATTTGATAGATATAGATGTGGATAAGAATATACGTAGAATAAACGTTTTAACCCTGAGTTCTTGGAAATAAAATTAATTTTTCCAGTAATTTAAAACTTTGATAACTTATTTAAATCCTACTCCTTTCAATTCTTAGCTTATATTGAAGATATATTATCTGTAAAGCCTCCAAAGTAACTTCCTGATCGTACATGTTCCATCGGTTACCTTCCTATGTCCCATCCAAAAAAATTCACTTGAAGAAATAAATAAAATCAACAATTTTTTCAATATATATATGTATATATATATAATTAAAAATTTGCCATAAGGACAAACGCAGGATTTCGCCGGGAGCGGGTGCTAATCTGAAAAATTGCACCCGCTTCCAGCGAAATCGCGGTAAAATTTCAGCCATAACCACGTCTCACAACCGTGAGATAGGTGGTTACAGTCTGTAAAAGAATCAATACGACGATCCAGCAAAAGCCTCGTAAACCCTAAGAACACGGAGCGACCCAATGACAACCGCCTTCTGCATTTTTCCCGCAAGTGTTCTAGCATATTGTTGACACGCAGGGATGCTTTTTAGGCTATTA
>NC_046661.1:51843060-51847963 GCF_010883055.1 Belonocnema kinseyi | reverse complement strand
TCCTGAATTTATTTCAAAGCAGTTAGCTGTTAGCAGATAGATATATAAATAGAATCGACGAAGTGCTCCGACCGGCAATCCTGCATCTTCGAGTTTTCAAATGCAGAAGAGGAGAAATGGGTTGCGCGCACAACTCAGTCATTTTCAGCGTCTCCTACTATATTCACACGGACATAGCCCTGTCATAGTATTGGACCGCATCTCGTTTCAGATCTGGGATCACTGACGTGTCATAGTATTGGACCACGTCTCGTTTCAGATCTGGGATCACTGAATGACACATAGCCAGTTTATGAAAAGTATCGGTTGCTACCCCAACCAAAGATTTTATAAGCCTAGATCAAAGATAAATATCTTTGCCTAGATGCGGCACGTGTATAGTTTGAGGAACTAATTGTAAACGGCGCTCCCGGCGAAAATTGCCCGATCCCCCCCATGCCTCTCAACCCGAAAACCCTGAAAGCCCCTGCAATCTTAACCCGTCGAACGAGTCCATCAAATAGCCGATACTAAGTCGGTAAATACTAAATGCTTAAAAATATAAAATACAAATTTTATATCGAGAATTTTGATTGATTATTTTCAATCAATGAATTAATTATTTGAGTCATTTTGCAATTAAAATTTACTGTCTATAAATAGTTTGTAATAAATAATCCGTAAATGAACTATTTATTGTTGCGGGCACATTCTCATCGTGCGCTGTGCCCGTGGCTCGCAAGTTTGAGCATATATACTTACGATAATACAAAATTACGAGTCCTATTGAAAAGTCGTTTAAAGAAATTTTGTAGGATTTTTCAAAACCTATCATTTCTGTTTGAGACTTTTTGTCGTATTTTGCGTCATTTGGTTCAAAATTTGAATGTTGTGGTGTGAAATTTCGGGCAATTCTAATACTTTCTCCATCATAAATAATAAGAATGTAATAAATGAATACAAATTTGCATCATTTTTTTGGGCAAATAACTTTTTTCTATCAATTTTGTTTTTGTACCTTTTGTTGTTTTTCCACAAATTTTTCATTTTTATTTTTAATACCATTTTTATGATCAAAACCAAAACTACGTGTCCTGTCAAAAAGTAATTCATAACAAATTTGTAGCTCTTTCGGGTAAATCATTTTTGTTAAATCATTTTTTTTTTGTAACTTGTATCATTTTTTCACAAAGTTTTTATTATATTTTCAATGTTATTTTTCGCAAATAAAACAAAAGGTACGCCTCCTATCAAGAAGTGATTATTAACAAATTTATAGATCTTCTTTGAGATCACAATTTTTGTTGATTCATCTTTTTTTGTATCCTGCATAGTTTGAACAGAAAATGGGATTTTTCATGTCTCATTATTTTTTGTGCAATAAAAATTAGAATTTTCAATTTTACAAGAAAATCCAAAAAGTTTGTATGATAATCTTGTAGGGCTTTTAAAAAGCAATGTTTTTTTATACTTTTTTTATATCGTACGTTGTTTGGCTTATAGTTCTGATTTTCGATTGATATTAAAAATTTTGAAAATGCTATAACTCTGAGAATTTTTTTTGTATGAAAAAAAGTCATCAGGATAAATTGTTTGGCCTTCTGAGTACTATTAATAGCCGTAAATAAAAATGTTAAGTATACAAAAATGGTCCCAAAATTTGTATTTTTATCAAAAATGGCTGTTTAACGAACTCGTCCTTTCTTTTCGGACTTGTCGGACCTTTCTTTTCTCATCCTTTCTCAATCATAAATGATGAGAATGAAAAAATTAGAGGCCCTTTAATTTTTTGTTATTAATTTCAGTTTTTAAATAATTTGAATTTTTCAAAGTAGAACGCTGTTACTTTTCTCGGTAATATTGATATTTTATCCAATATAAATCAAATTAAAAATAAAGTTTCTTAATTATAGTCTCAATATTAAATACAAAAATCGAAACTTTAAGGGGTCGTCAGTAAACTGCATTACCAATTGCATGGGGGGGGGGGGGTCATGTTAAAAACAATGGTTCGAACAGGGGTTGAGGTTCAGTGGAAGAAAAGTTACGAACTTAGATAACATTTAGTATGTTTCCTTATTATTAACTTTTAAAGAATTGTTCTTTTTTTCTCTATTTTTAAGAAACCCCCTTTTCTCGTTTTTTCGCTTGAATCCTTTTTGGTAGAAAGTCTACTATTATATTTGTGTTTCGGAATTCAACTCGTTTGGTTAAAAATTCTAATATTTAGTTGCAAATTTTATTATTCCGTAAAAAATGCAACTATTTTGTTAAAAAGTCATCTTGTTTCGTTAGGAATTCAGAAGCTTGGTTAAAATTTGAACTACTTTGTAAAAAAATTATTCTTTTGGTTTTAGATTCACCTCTTTGGTCGAAAATTGAACTATTCTATTTTTAGAAAATTAATCTTCTGCGGATAAAAAGTCATTTTTAGGCTGAACTCTTTTGTTAAAAATGTAACTATTTTGTTGAAAATTCGTTTTTTTTTTAATAAGAATTTAAAATTAATATTTTCTGGTTTAAAATTGCTCCTTTCTGTGGTTAAAAATTTAACTATTTTGTTCGCAATTTATCTTCTTTAATTGAAAATTAAACCACTTGGTTAAAAGTTTACTTTATCATTAAAGATCTTTGGGGTTGACACTTTTGTTGAAAATCTAATTCCTCGATTTAGTTGCAAATTAATCTTTTTTTAACATGTAGCAATTTTCTTGACATTTTGGGTTTTTTGTTTTGTTGAAAATTAATTTTTTATTTGAAAATTTGAAATTTTACATATTTGTTAGAAATTTATTCTTTATAAGTTTACAATTTAATTATTTGGTAAAACATTCTTTTGTTTTGTTAAAAATTCACCTTTTTGGTCGAAAATTAATTTTCTTGATTTTTTTTACATAGTCTTTTTATGAAAAATGCAATTGTTAAGTTCTAAATTAGTATATTTTGATTAATGATTTAACAATGTGGCAGAAAATTAAAGTAGGATTCGTTTGTAAATGAACTTTTCCGTGTTTTTTTTCGTGTTTGTTAAATCTAGTTTTTTAAATTATATTTCTGCAAGATTTACCTCTTTGGCTTAAGGTTGAACTTTTTTTGTTGACAATTTAGCTTTTATGTTAAAAATTACTTTCTTTTGAAAACTGCAACTTGTTTGTTCTTGATTAGAAATGGATCCTTTATAAGTTGAAAATTCAGAGATTTGGTTGATGTTTCATGGAATTTGTTAAAAATTAGTCTTTTTTGGTAAGAAAATTAATCCTCTTTGTTGCAAATTCATTATATATTTCGACTTTAAATCTTAGGAATTTAAAGCGTTTCATATTGCATTTAAATCAATAATTCTCCCGAAAGATTATTTTAGTTTCTGTTACTACAGTAATTATTCCATTACACTCGGATATTATCGTATATTGTTCATATGACACTGCCCTTTCTTAACTAATACGTTTGTTAATTTTCATTGTCTTTTAAAATTTAAATTATTGTTCAATATTCAAGCAGATTTCTGCTGGTTCAACACTTTGTTGTTCTCGGCCAACCATTTATCTAAACGAGCCATGCTGTTTCCTTCGAGGCTCATACCGTTCAACATTCTATCGAGTTCGTTCATTTCCGAAGATACATTTTTTGACTCGGTGGTGGTAGGAATACACGCGTAAAATTTTTATCACCAAGGGAAAAGGCGTCGATACGATTCTGCCATACGATACGATCCATTTTAAATATTATTATAAGAACCGAATTCCGACTAAGAACCTTATTCTTTCTTTTCAACTCTCTCGGGCCCCACTTTGGGCGCCAATTGTAACCGCCAACTTTTATGGCTTAGTTAACTAATAGGATGCAATCGCAAAATTAACGGTTTCCGGTATATTGGAAAGTGAAAACAAGTGGGACTCGGGGTCCTTCTAAACTAAAAGCAAAGATTTTCTCTTTCTTGTATTTATCTCCCAAAAATACTTGCGACTCTTCGTCATTCAAATTCTTGCCTGCCTGTTTACTACATAGGAAGAGAGGTGAACCGTCGCTGCTAGATGAAAACAATCAGCAAAATTTATGAATCATAAATCTTGAATTTTATTTATCTAGGCAAACGTCAAGGTGAACCTTTGACGTCGGCTGCATATATAAATTCAAGAGTCAAAAGATGTACAATGTAATACAAATATTTAAAATTATTCTCATGGAGAATATCAATCGTCAAATCTCAAATTCAATTTATTCTCATGGAGAATCAAAAATATTCTCTTTTTGTTTATATCAATTCAAATTATTCTCAGGGAGAATCAAAACTCTTTATTTTCAAATTTAAATTCAATTATTCTCAGGGAGAATCAAAATGCTCAATAAAATAATGCTCTCGGAAAAAAGATAAAATTCGCCTCAGAAATATCTCGTTTCGGTTTTTAGTCTCAGAGTATTTCTTTATTTTAAATGAGTCAGGAGATGAATCGTCCTGGTCAGATTTTTATAAAATACTCAGATGCAAGAGAGAATAAAGAGTTTCATAGAAACTAATTATTCAAGCTTCCAACAACTATTGCTTTTTTAGATATGAGAGAAAGAGGATGAATCGTCGAGTCCTTCTTCCAATTTTCGCCTCCGATCCGAGCTTTTCATCTGCGAGATCCCATCTCTCGTTTTTCGGCTTTGCCGCCCTTTTTATACTCTCTCACTCCCACGCACTCTCAAACTTACGTAATATCGTACGAGCGAGAATAGTCGGAGCCTGCGCTTTCGTCTTTCTCCTGTGGAAGGCATCTTTTCAGAGGACCTATACAGGAGATAGAGTCTTTGCCTATTTTTAGGCTTTATCTTATAACTCACAGGTTACATTATATATATTATATATATATGCCATTCAGCTTTCGGCACGGTTTTCACACCTCCGCTTGGGGGTTAATTCCTTCGGGACCACCTCTGG
>NC_046661.1:51830520-51842960 GCF_010883055.1 Belonocnema kinseyi | reverse complement strand
GCGCGCGAAGTATTCAAATCATGAGAATCGCCAGCCCAGCATCGAAATCTGGAAATATTAAAATCCCATTCTCTTCATTTTATTTCAAAGCAGATAGAGATAAAAATAGAACCGCCGAAGTGTTCCGACCGGCAATCGTGCACCTTCGAGTTTTCAAATTCAGAATAGGAGAAATGGGTTGCGCGCGCAACCCAGGCATTTATATTGTCTCCTACCATATTCACACGGACATAGACGTGTCATAGTATTGGACCACGTCTCGTTTCAGATCTGGGATCACTGGTGTCATTGTGGGCGCTTTATGTTAGTTCGCAAAAGCTTGCTGTCAGAGGGGGCGCTGCGGAAGATCGCTCGAAATTGAATACATAGGATCGGCAATCTCCCACCTCATCTCTGCCAAAGATGTTTATGAACTCTATGTGTCAATATTTATGAACTCGATGTGCTAAACCCACAGAGCATGCGTAGAAACATCATCACGTGACTTTAGCGTTTACCGTAATCTACGAAAATTCGCTTGAGAACTTACCGGTAAGTTCTTGGCGTTCCTGACGTAAGTTACGCATTTCGAACTGTAGATTATTTTGATTTCGTGGATGATCTTTGACATCACGTATGGAATTGTTAATTAAGTCAAAAGCGTGAAAAAATCACGAAAATCACTTCATCAAAATGACCCCCCGACTGAGAATTTTATCCAACGTTATTGAGGTAATTTTTTATAAAATCTTCACTTTTTCAATCTATAGATGAATAAAGTTAACCTCATAATTTTGACATTTTTCTCAATTTTCCTATCAAAAAGCAAACAAATTCCAGTATAGTCTAGAGATTTAACTGAAATGTCACATGACTGATTTTTTCTTACTTCTTAACATTTTTATGTATTATAAGAAAATGCATGCAACCGTTCTTTGACAATTTTTTGTTTTATTCAAAGATTCTCAGTGTCTTAAGTTCTTTTTTTTACAATTGAAGTTAAATCCTATTTTTATTTCTATTATATACTTATCTGCTTTTAATATTTTATTTGTCGAAATGTCAATTTGTATCATCAACAATTTTTTCTATTTGTTTAGGAAGCGGATTTTTATGTGAAGTTTAAAAGTGTTAAAATGTATTAACAGATCTGATATAAAAAATAAAGATATAAATATTTGTATTACGTTCATGGAATATAAGTAAAATTTGTGGCCTCCTGTAATTTTATAAGGCGAAAGGCGTTTTCGCATTTTTATTTCATTATATTTCAATCGTAAAACTAAATGTTTCTGATCCGGGCAATCTACTATTCTTAATATGTTTTGTCAAACATTTTTACATCCTAATAATTATTTTTTATTTAATAAAGAAAATAAATAGTTTCACAAAATGATAAGTATATTTAAGTGTATTTAGCGGTTATAATATTTAATTCACCCGATTTTGTGTTTCTTTTTATTTTCAAGTAGAAAACTTTTGTACTTTCATATCGGAATCATAAAAGTTTGGCTAGTTAAAATTTTTGCAAAATCAAGTTTCTGAGATTCAGGGAAGACGTCTTCTGAGCAAATGCTGATTCAGTAAATTACAGGCGCAACAATTTAACATAAACGTTAGTTTTTAAACAGAACAAAACTTTTATGATCTCAAATTAAAACGTTGTGTTTATAAATTAAAATAAAGTTAATCATTTCACTTTTTTAAGATTAAATTTCTTGTATTGATCAATGAACATTTAAAAGTCATGCCGTTGCAAACTACTATGGATGTATTTACTATGGCTGTATTAATTTGTGCTCATTTTATGAGCATTGTTCATCGTCATAGGTGTCAAATCAATTTACTTACTTCCTTGTAGAGGGAGATTTTTCTTTAAGAAAAGAAAAATAATGGATACTTCTAATATTTTTCAAGCTTATGTTTTTGTCTTAACGAAAATTTTATGTTTAGAAAATTAGAAAGCGCGTCAAGATGGCATTCGATGTGTTTTGTTTCAATGAATAAGTATTTAAATTACGGTAGTTTAATATTCCAAATTCGCCAATAGACCAATTCATACGTATTGATGACTTGAAAAATTACATCAAATACAAGAGTTTTATGTTTCCAATAAAAAAAATATTCTCTTAAAAACAAAGTAAATAATTTTTTTTAAATTTTAAAAACGATATTTGTAGGTTAAAGTAGGTCGTGAAAGGTTCATCAATTGGACAATCGATGCATTTCAAAGACGCGAACAAATATATCATTTACATTACTGTTGTAACCTCATACTAAAAAGTTTTCCTCATGTTAATAAGATAAAAAATACATTTGTTTAATTGCACAAGTTTGTGTTGCTTGATAATAAGAGGTCATAGAAAGTTCGTTAATAGATCACTCAAAGAGTCTCGAAGACGCGAACAAACAAAGCACATACATTACTGTAGTATTCCTAATATGAACAAACTTTTTCTCTTATAAATATAATACACCAATTTATTTGAAACTCCATAAATCGGCACTGGTGTGTCAGAAAAGGTTCAACAATTATAGGTCAATCGATGCGTCTCTAAGATATGAACAAATAGACTAGATATCATATTGTTGTATTTTGAATCTCAAAAAATCCCATATAAACAGAATAAACAAATTTTTTGAAAGTTCATAAATCGGTATTCGTGAGTCATAAAAAGTTAACAATAGGTTGATATATGCATCTCGAAGACGCGAACAAATACACTACATATCGTATTGCTGTGTTTCGAATATCAGCAAAGTTTTTCTCATATAAACAAGGTAAATTTTTTTTTGAAATCTGTAAACTCAAAAAAGATCTACTTCTAAATTACCAATCTACCTCAAAATTATATCAGGTCTGGATATCAATCGTAACTACAATTCGTCCAAATTTCATGATTTTTTAGTTTTTGAGATGTAGTGAACAGAAAAAAAGTTACATACGGACACACGGACATTTTCACAACTTGTATTTTCGAGTTCTTGCGGGGACAAATTATATCGAAATGTCCAAAAAATAGTTATGTACCTTTGGGCCATTACAAACTCCTTCTATGAAGAAGTAAATCACTTATTTACAATGATGTACTTATATTTATTTTGTACAGCGTTTAGGTAAACTAAACACAGCAGTCACAGGCCATTTGTATGGGGTGATGTGTGAAAGTGCACTGACTGTTTTAACATTTAGTGTGAATTCCACAAATGAAGAAGAAGCAACAATAAAAAATATCAACTTACAACTCAATATGCCCGTCGAAGTGGATTTACTCGGCGTTTTATTTGTTGATCAATGCGAGCAAAAAATCCCAGATGCTTTTCAGGTTCGAAGTTTTATTCTTATCCCTGAAAAATTTATTCAACAATTTATTCAATTTTCTGAAAGTTAGGACTTAAGAAAAAATTAAAATGTTATAAATAATAATTTAAAAATCCTAAAGAGTATTAGTATACTCTACAATTTTGTTTATAACTAAATTCCGCGGGGTTAATTACTCGGATTGAAACAAATAATAAAAAATATTGAAGGAATTAATGTAAAAAGTTGAGAGGCTACAAAAGAAGGTTTTATTTTAGTTTTATATATGAACTGCATTTATATTTTTCAAATCTATTTGAATTAAACTCATTCATTAAAGTCAGCTTTTAAAACCTCGTTTAAATTCCTAGAAATCCTTTGAAATACTTAGAGATTTGATAAAACCCGTAGATCTTGTGAGATTCGTTAAGGTACCTTAACATTCCTTGAAATGTTTGGAATCACTAGAAATCCCTTGAAATTTCATTTAATTCCATTTATTTTTCAAAGTTCACTAGAAATCCCTTTAAATACTTTGAAATTCTACAAACTTCTTTGAAATTCCTTTGAAATTTTGTATACCTCTTTAAATATATCATTTTGAGTCCCTTAAAATCCCTTGAAATCTATAAAGATTGTAAAAATCCATTTTAAAAAGTATCAATCATTTGAAAGCCTTTAAATATAGTGTGAATTAAACTTATTCATTGAAGTTCTCATATAAAACCCGTTTAATACCGTACAAAATGTTTAAATTCCTTGAAATCCTTGGAGATTTGATAAAATCCTTAACTCTTGTGAAATTCCTTTAAGTGCCTTAAAATCCTTTAAAATATCTGGAATTGCGAAAAATACGTTGCAATATAATTTAATTTATTTTCCAAGGTTCACCAGAAATCCCTTGAAATATTTGAAAATCCTAGAAACTTTTTTGAAATCCCTTGAAATTTTGTATGCCTCTTAAAATCGTTTAGAAACCCTTGAAATCTTTGGAGATCGTAAAAATTCATTTAAAAAATATGAATCGTTTGAATGAGTTGGAATATAATTTGAATTAAACGTATTCATTACATTTTTCTGGTAAAATCCGTTTAAATCCCTACAAATCTTTTAAATTCTTTGAAATCCTCGTAGTTTGGATGAAATCCTTAAATCTTGTGAAATTCCTTGAAGTACCTTAAAATCCTTTGAAATCTTTAGGCTCGCTCGAAATCCCTTCAAATTTTATTTATTTTCCAAAGTTTACTAGAAATCCTTTGAAATATTTGAAAATCCTACAAAAATTTTTAAATCCCTTGTAATGTTTGAAAAAATTTAAATCCTCTAAAATCACCCAAATTCTTGGAAATCCGTGGAAATATTTTTAATCTCTTGAAACCAGATGAAACCATTTAAAACTAGTTGACCGAATCCATTTCAAATCAGACAGAGGCCTACATTTGAAATCGCAGAACCTATCGAGGGCGAAATATGTTGTTTTTTGGGGGAAATTAGGCGATACATATTTTTCCGATTTGCAAACAGAATTTTTTTCTAAAAGTTTAACCCAAAAATGGTTTAGCCCACTTGATGCTGCGAAGGTGTCTTTCTTTCATTAGTAGAAACTTAAAAAAATATTTAGAAAAATAAAAAAGTAAAGTTCGGGAAAACTCCAACTTTTTTATTTTTCTAAATATTTTTAAACAAGTTTTTACTAATAAAAGAAAGGCATCTTAGCAGTATCGTGCTGGCTAAACCATTTTTGAGGCCGGGAGAATTTTGTTTCCCTAAAAATGTAGATTTGGAATTTTATTTGTAACTATGAAAAATATGGCAAAAGAACAAGAGACGTTTTTCATAGAACTTTTTTAGACTCGCGAACTTTTATCTTAACATTTTTTCGTGTCCATCATTCTTTCGAAGAAAAAGTAGACAATTCGTTTATAACAAAAAAGAATTCTCCTGGCTACAAAAGTTATTTAACAAGCATTAAATTTATAAGATATCTTCATTATCAAAGTGCAAGTATTAGACTATTATATATATAGTATATATTAGCGTGTCATTATACAAGTAATAGCGATGAACGCTATTAGAATCAAAAAGAAAAGAATAAATATTTCAGTTAGCCCGAAAGTTATAGAGGTTTAAAGAAAAAAATGCGGGGTTTTTGAAAAACAAAACACAAAATTCAAATAGGCATAACTTTTTAGAACAAAATCTGTTTGCAAATCAGAAAAATACGTATCGCCTAATTGCCTCTAAAAAACAACATATTTTGCCCTTGAGAGATTCTGCGGTCTAAGGTGTAGGGCTCCGCCTGATTTGAAATGGATTCGGTCAGTTTGGAAATTTTTAAAATCCCCTGAAATTGTTATAAAATCTGACGAAATCGCTTAAAATCCATAGAAATTCTCGGGAATTCAAACTAAGTTAAATTTATTAATTAAAGTTCATAAAACCCCGTTTAAATTCATATAAATCTTCGAAATTCTTTAATCTAGCGAAATTCATTAAAATCCCTTGCAAATTTTTAAATCGCTAGGGAACCTCTTCGAATTTCAATTTAATTATTTTTCAAAGTTCAATAGAAATATCTTGAAATCTTTGGAATCCCTATAAAATTCTTTAAAATTCCTTGGTATTTTTTGAACCTCTTGAAATCTTTTGGAATCATTTAAAAGCCCCAGAAATTTGTGAAAATCTTGTAATCCTCGAACTCATTTGAAAGGTTTACAAATTCGTTGAAATCTGTGGAAATATTTTTAAATTACTTGAAAACCAATGAAAGCTTTTGTAAATGAATTAAACTATTTAGAAAACCCTTAAAATAATTTTAAAAACCTTAAAATCAGTGAAAGCCCCTCAAAATTTGTTGAAATTCTTTGGAATTAATTATTTCAATATTTTAACGTTCTTTCTAAAATAATTTTCTCAAATAAAAGCAGCAAACAAAATTTTCTGCTATTTAAAGCGATTAAATTATTCTGTTTTTAGGATATCGACGTGACGGATAATCCTCTAATTTTGAAGTACTGGATTGACGAGTCTTCTGTACAGCCATTTTTTTATATACATCAGAAATTAGAAACTGCTGGTGATTTTGAAATTGTCAGCGAAGAATACGTTTGTCAACAGTTTGTCTATATAAGACTTCAAGCGAGTTTTCCTATTGTCGCTGAAAGAGAAAAAGTGGTAGACACTCTCCAGGAGTCTCGCAAAAGTGTGAGTTTTATAGTTTCGTAGAATTGTAAGAAACTAATTTGATTTCTTATTCAAAAATTCTAATATAACAGATAGCATCAGGAAAAGTAGGATTCTACTTTCCACAGAACAATACTTATTTGTTTGGAAACGACAGTGGCAGTAATCTCAAAGAATCCTCGGCGAAAGAAATTTTATGCGTCGCAGACTCTCATGAAAACGCTGGAACTCAACGAAATATTACGAAAAATACTTCGCATATTGTGGTGTGTTTATATTAAATTCACTTTAATGTTTACCTTTGCATAATAGTTTAATTACTCATTATTTTTGTAATAAAATCATATAATTATTATTTTTAATTCATTTAGGATGCAGTTCCTGTAGATATGCTTTTAAAACTTACCAATGACAAGAATGCCGAAGGTCTTGTTAAATATGCACCTGTGATTCATCAAACGAGACGTAAGTTTAATTATAACTGAAATCCACAATTTATTTAAATTTTTCTTCAAATTGTCATTTTAAGTCAATTTTTTCCAGGAATTTACGAATATCTACAGTTCGATTTAAAAATCGATGCGTTGTCATTAGTTGGTCGAAATACAACGAAATCTCAGTTATATGAAGTCCTTGTGGAATCAGTGTGCAGAAATTTGAGATTAATCGGAAAGTCTTTTGAAGAACAGCTAGAAAATGAAGATCTTGAAGTAAAACTTCCAGTGCCAATGCATTTCAAGCCACCGGATTTTGGCCATCTTATCACCATTGCTTATTTAGTTGGAAGTTCAGCTAAAGACAATTGTAAGAATAAAAGTGTGAAACTTTATTTCGAGGGCTTGAGGCTCTACTTTTGATTGTGCATCAGATTTCAAGGGATTTCATGGGATTTTAAAAGATTCTACGATATTTCAGGGTTATTTCAGTTGCCAAGGAATTTTTAAAAACGTTTAAAACAATTTCCGTTTTTTAGACTGAGTGGTTTTCCTCGCTGTAAGTGAAAACTTTCATTTTCAGTTCTAAAACTGATTTTAAACGATTTCAGTGAATTTAAATGTTTTAAAGGATTTCAAAAGACTTCTAGTAATTTTAAATGATTTCAAACGTTTTAACAGATTTCAAGCGATTTTAACCAATTTGAAAGGATTTAAAGAATGATATAGATTCTTGTGTTGTATGGAATTTAAAAGGTTCTTGATTGATTTATTATATTCGGCAACTTCAAAGAATGCCGGGATTTTAAGAGAATCTGAGATCCAAAGGGACTTCAGAGGTTTTCGTGGGATTTTTCAAGATTTAAAGTGTTTTTCAAAAGGATTTCGTAGGGTTTAAAAAGATATTAATTATATTTAATAAAGTGTCACGGGTTTTCACAATATTTCTAAAGATTGTAAGGGATTCCCTGGGAGCTGTATCCTCGATTTCAACATTGAATAACCCCTCGTTTATTTATATTAAAAATTAGTTGTCGAATACTCTTAGACTCAATCTATTCGAAATGTAATGAATTAACTCTTCTATAATATTTTTAAACAGTGGAATATCGCAAAAGTTTACATAAAACTTTGGCTCTTGGTATGACCAGACCACAGTTTCGAGCTGGGAATGCAGTGAAATTTCGCAGCAATTTAGAGAAAGATGAGCCTCTCTTAAATCCTCACGAAGCCATTTCAGTCGCTAATAGTATGTATAGATTCTATTTTTTTGTGCATAAACTTAGCAGTTTTGAAAGCTACGGTATAGTTCATAAAAGTGAAAAATGTTCATTTATACCCGAAAGCGTAAAATACTTACGGAGAAATAAATTTCAGCTCCAAGTGGAAAATTGAGTCTCGTTTATGGCTGTTATTCTTATCATCACTACATGCAGAACGGTTTTGACGATAATGGATGGGGATGTGCTTACAGGTCTCTACAAACAATCGTCTCTTGGTACAGGTACAGAACACACTCGTCAAAATAAGTAAAATCAATCATAATTATATTATGATAAAAAATCTCATTTAGAACATTTTCATATTAATCTTTTAAAGTGTGCCTTTTTTGTTCTCTTTTAGATTGCAGGGCTATACAGACAAATCGATTCCCACGCACAGGGATATTCAAAAGTATCTAGTGGAAATTGGAGACAAATCTTCTAGTTTTATTGGAAGTAAGCAGTGGATTGGTTCAACAGAAGTTGGCTTCGTTCTTGAAACTCTCCTCGGCGTTACGATAAAAGTTCTCTGCGCATCTACTGGTGAAGAAATGGCCAGTTTAGTCCCAAATCTCGCTTATCATTTCGAGACTCAAGGCACTCCAGTTATGATTGGTATGTAGCGAAAAATAATCTCGGATCTTTCGTCATACAAAGTTGAATGTAACTTTTAAAGAGCACGCTTCAGTCGCGCTCCTAAAATAGATTAGGTCCCTGTAACACTCCCAGGCTTCACAGTAATCCTAAACAGTATCTTAGGAAAAATAGGGGACTTTTAGGGAACCACAACTGTTAGCAACTTGGAGACAATGTGTTGCTGCCCTGATATTAGATCTTTTATGATATTTAATGGTAAAATATCAAGTACATGTTGAGTATTGAATTTTGTGTTTGAAGGATTTTTATCAATTTTTGAAATTCAAGCTTAAACATTGAGAAGATTTTAGAAACAATTTCATGGATTAAAACACAAGATAGCAATCTTGTTTTGTATAATTTTCTTTAATTAAAATTTTCAATCAAATATCCTTAGATTCCCCTAAGATTTTCGAATAAAGATTTAAAAAAGTAAATATTTAGAATTGAAAAAATACATCAAAGTTAAACTATCTGAAATTGATACCTCAGTAATTTAATAATTTCTGTATCAAATGGTTACAATTTTAAAGGAACCCTAAATTTTCCATTTTTTTGATTCATAAGTTTTCATTTTGCAGTTTATATTGAAATGTTTGAATTTTTAAAAGCGTAATTAACAATTCTAATTTTTTTAAATTTCAAACTATTTAAATTTATTAAAAATAATTACAATTTTAAAAGGCATGAGTATAATAAGTTTTAATATCACTGTTTTTGTTAATGAATTAATTTTTTAAATTATAATCTGAAAATATTGCATTTTTAGCGATTTGAAATCGTCCACTTTCTTAATTTATAATCTGAAATCATGGAATTTCTATATTCTTCCGTTCAAACTAAAAGTGTTCAATTTTGAACACTTTAAAATGAAAATCATATAATTTTAGGTCTTAAATTTTTCAATTTTGAGAGCTTCTGATCTCAAACACTTTACATTTCAAATTATTTAATTTTAAACGCTTTTATTTATAAATAATGCAAGTTAAATTCTTTTTCATTACATTCGGAATATCATTCATTTTAGTTTCAATTTTTTTTAACTTTGGGAAATAAACGTTCAGAGGTGTAAAGGTGCGTATATTTATTGCTATTTAATCACAGCCACACAAAAAAAAAGTGTGCGGAGCGAAAACAGCAACCTGCATAGTGTTGAAGTATTGGTCGAGATTAGTCGAAATCCAAAATTTTAGAATTTTCTGCTTACCAGTTTTTTATAGCCTTTTATAGGTTTCATGTTAAAAGATATTTCCTGAAATTTAGGTGTCGAATTTTTTTTTCAAGTTATAAAGAAAATTATAATGTTTTAACATGACTAACATTTTTCTCGGAAAAGGCTAAGGGGCCGTGCACATAATACTTAACACGTTTTTCATTTGTTTAAATAAAGATGAGAATAAAATTATTTGAATCCAAAAGGAATACGATATAAAAAACACGTGTGATGTATTATGTGCACTACCCCTGAACGGATATTAAAAACTGTGAAGTTAATTTTTTTATTTGTGAATGTCTATTATAGAAATATGATTTTAAATTTGAAAAAATGAATTTGTTAATACATTTTTTTTTATAAACAATTTGAGATTTTTTCTACTCATAAAAAAGGGTTCTACACAGCGGTGTAGGTAGGATTTTTTCGGAGTGGGGGCTTCGTGGTTAAGTATAGACAAATAACTCTCTCCGAAATTTTAACTATTCAAGGCTTTCCGTTTCAACCAATTCCATTTCACATTTTTTAGTTTTGAATATTTAATTTACAATTGTTCATTTTAAATGAACAGACAAACATTGCTGATTATTAAAGAATTCTTTTTTAGATTAATTACACATTTTTAAATTGAATTAATTGAAAATGTTATAATTAGGACAGAAACAATAAATATTAGATAAAGTTTCAATCGGAAGTTTACATTTGATTAACAACTGAGGCTTTCGAATTGAAACAGTCCAATTTTTAACGTAAAAATCTGTCCATTGTTTAATTTTTACACATTCAGAATCGTCTTATAAAATATTTATCAATTTCGAATACACGAACTAAAGTTTATTTTTAAAACTTAATTTTTAAAATTGTTTAATTAAATTAATTAAAACTTAATTAATTTATAGTTACAGTTGATCAAATTGAAAAGTTTTTGTCAAAAAGTTTCAATTCATCATCTTCTAACAACTTAGCATTTAAAAAAAGTTGAAATCAGACTTATGTTAAATTGCATTATATATCTTGTGAGATGAATCTTGTTATATTTTAAGTAGTTGCATAGATTTTTCTTCTAAAAACTTTTAAAAATCCCGATCAAAAAATAAATTCTAAAATAATTCCCAGTCCAGTGGCCACTGAATTATTCGTCATGTTAAGCGATGGGTGGCGGCCAGAAGAACAGAATCAAATTTAGTATCAAAGTAATCCATTCAAATTTCTGCTGTCAAATCCCATACACATGTAATATTCATTATAAATTTTATACTTAATTTATCGGATATTCTAACATTTGTGGATGATGGATCGCGGAGACTCGAAGAGGGAGAAAATCTTGCTAATTCAAATTATATTTAATATTGTGGAATTATTGGAGAAACTGAAAATAGGTTATAAATAATGTTTCTTTGTGTGAAAACAACAGAGTTGCACAGAAGTCTTCCTCATGAGGTGAAAGTTGTTATAGCTGATGAAAAAGCAAAAATTGTAATAGATCAAAAAAGTCATGGTAATGTTGTTTTTATGTTGAAACTCTTAATCCGCTGCACAAAAATATCTGGCATATTAGGTAATTTGTGTAAAATAACACCATCATTCGATGATTTGCTTTTACTGTCAACTACGCTATACTTGTTTATTCTTTTTCTGCAATATTTCACATCCATTTTACCACTATTTTTCTTAAAATAAACAACTAATGAATTCTGCAATTTTTTAAATCCGTTGTTTTGATACTGCATATTATTCTGCTGTTCTGGTCGGAAGGGGCGCCACCTATCGCTTAACATGAAGAATATTTAAGAATTTAATTATGCTTCTCGAACGATAATACGTATTTCGTGCTAGGTAATTTAACAATTTTTCTTCTAAGGAATAATAGGGTTGTTTCCAAAGTCAGATATAATTTTTCCAATAAATGGATCTTATAGTATATAAAATTCTAATTTTGAAAACGCCCATTAAATATTTTGTACACATTGTTTACTATTTTTAATTTAATGTTGAAATATGAATTTTCTATCACGATGTCGATTGGAGGGCCTCTTTGCCGTCAAAGGGGTTGGATTTTCCACCAATCACAGCTCATGTGTCATTGATTCTCAAATATCTTTTTCTGTGCTGATGTTTTGTTTTGATGTACATCGAAAATAGAAGTCTCGAAATATTGTTAAAAAAAAATGTCAAAAGAGGGTTGCGTGAAAGCCAATATCACAAATCTACCGAAAATAGATATATTTATGGTATGTTTAAAGAATTAATTGAAAAAGTGCTTATATGGAGTCATGTTTACTGAACAATTCGTAAATATGTAGGGTTTGAAAATGTGTTAATAATTGTACTTAAGGGCATGTGACACAGCTAAATACCTATATTACCGACCACAGTTTTTCAGTTGACTGAATGTTTTTTTTTAAACTAAGAACTTTTTTTGTAAATAAAAT
>NC_046661.1:51800309-51830420 GCF_010883055.1 Belonocnema kinseyi | reverse complement strand
TATTTTATTTATAAAAAAAGTTCTTAGATTTAAAAAAACATTCAGTGAACTGAAAAAGTGAGGTCGGTAATATAGGTATTTAGCTGTGTCACATGCCCTTAATGCTTTGCTGTAACATAATACTGACACTTAATCCAAATATTAAAACAAAATAACGTTTTTTCATCACATAAACCTTAATAAACAAAGCTATAAATCAAAATAGTCAGAATTGGCGACAGACCGTGGCCTAACCTCTTCATCATGTGTTTTGTTTTCATGGTTTTCATGATAGATAATTATGAGAACCTCTGAGTCACGTGACACCAATTTGAATAAGTGTTTTACCGCCTTCAATTTTTAATAATTTTTGTCTGTCACACGTACAGAAAAAAAAATTATAATGCATCTTCGGTTCGGATTAAACTTATGTATTGAAAAATTATTTTACCTAAAATCGTGAAACAAGCCTATTAATATAATATATACCTCAATAACTGACATTGAAGTCTTTTAAATCAGTTTCTATACAGTAAGCACATTTTAAAGTTTCTGAAAGTATTGATAAATTCCAAAATAGTAAGCTTCCTCCGAAGTTTTTTACTTCTTTTTAAAGGTATTTTTAGATTTACGTTATTAGTTTTTTTCTTTAATTAAACTAATTTTTCATTTTTAAAACGCACTATCTGATTTTTAATTTTCATTATTATTTTGTAATTTATGCAATTACTAGTTGAGCTTCGCATTTCTTCATTTCTTTGTGCTAGCTTGAACTTTTGGTAAAATAAAGGCAAACATTTTCTTTTTATAACAAAGCCAAATTTGGAAAAAAAGCATTCTTTTTTCTATTTAAGAGAGAGAAAAATTGAAAATATACTATACCAGTTACTTGCAATACAAGGTCCGCAAGTGGCATTTTTTCGGCCCACTGTGAATGTTGCAGTGCGATTCGGAGTCGAGACTTAATAATTTCTTGCATTTTATATAAAGTCCATAATTTTCAATAATAAATCAAACAAAATTTTATTTTATCCTCTTATACTTAAAATTCAGTGTATATGTAAGTGAAATTAATATGGGTAGTATATTAAATTCAATTTAAACCGCTTCAAATTCTTAATTTTTCAAGAAAAAACATTGCATTTTCAAACAAAAAGATGAATTTTCTACAAAAAAAGTACGACTTCCCAAACAAACAGATTAATTTTAACCAAAAAAGATGAAATTTCAACCATAAAGATTAATTTTCAAATAAAATAAATGTTGGGATGATTAAATTTTCAGTTGAAAAAAGAACAAATTTTCAAAGAAATAAAAATCATAATTTCAAAACAAAGTGATGGATTATCAACTAAAATGATGAATTTTTAACTAGAATAGTTGAATTTTTAATCAAAAAGTTTCATTTTTAAACAAGATTATTATTTTTGTTTTAATTAAAAAGACGATTTTTCAATAAAATACATTAACTTTCAGCTAAAAAAGAGAATTGTCAACCACAAAAATTGAATATTTAAATTCTCAGTTACAAAAATTAATGTTAAACTAAAAGTAACAACAAATTTTCAACAAAATAGTTCGAAATTAAACTAGAATAGTTAAATTTCCAGTAAAAATACTAATTTGCAGTCAAAGAAAAAAACTAATTCATAACAAAATAGCTAAGTTTTCAACCAATAAAATGAATTATCAATTAAGCAAAAAACGTAGTAGTTATTTCAACCAAAATAGATTTTTCTTTTTAATAAAAAACACTTGAATTAAAATTAAAAGGATCATTTACCAAAAAAATTTAATTTTCAACCCAGAACGATCTTTTAGACAGGAGAAAAATTGCGGATAAACTGTTGAATTTTCACCAATAGATAGATTTTCCACCAAGAAGATTATTTTTCTACCAGAAATAGAGTAGTTAAATTTTCAGTTAAAAAAATAAAATTTTAAGCCAAGAAAAAAACTTATTTTCAACACAATAGTTTAATACTGTAATATGGAGCTACTTTTACAAAGAATCAATGTTATATAATTTTTTTTAATTTAGCACGTTTTCGAAAAAATTCTGTCTTCAAAAGAAATTCCTTTCCCAGGCACATAAAAATTCCAGGTTTTACAGATAGGGTAGACAGATAAGACACTCTGTCAATAGAATATTTTCAACATCTAATAATACATTCTATGACATCCTTAAAAAATATTCAATCTTGTGGAATCGGAATAATAATTTATAATCTTAATACACATTTTTTCTCATAGGGGGAGGAGTGTTAGCACATACAATCATTGGAGTGAGTTCAGATGAAATGACCGGAGAAGTGCGGTTTTTGATTCTGGATCCCCATTACACTGGATCTGAACATTTGTACACGATTGTGAACAAAGGTTGGTGTAGTTGGAAGACGAAGGACTTTTGGAAGAAAGACGCTTTTTATAATATGTGCCTCCCCCAGAGGCCATATTGTTTCTAATATGCATAGCAAGTCAATTTCATTTGTATAATATAAGTTGTACGATATCGTCGATTCTATGTTTATTATAGATACTGATGCCCATTTTATCTTATACAAGTATTTATTTTTTACTGGTGGAATGTATCTATAGGTGTATAAAAATGTTTAATAAATGAAATTTTCTATGAAAGTTTATCCAGGCCTTTTTAACAATTATCTTCTGAACAAGAGATATTTTAAAGGGTTATACTATGCTGGTATAATTATTATATTAATTGGAAAAACAGGAAATTTTAGGGAAATAAGAAAGATAGCATAAATATTTTGAATAATTATTTATTCAAGAAAGATTTCACGAATGCGCACGCATTTTTTTGCGATTTAATATTTCTTCAAGGTAAATCAAGTAAGGACAAAAATTGTTTCACTTTTCTCTTATCATCTTCCATAATTACTCATTAAATTTTTTACTGGCGAGAAATTTCTTCAAAGTTTTGTCCACGTTGAGTTCATCTCAGGTTTTTGAAGACTTATCTTCATCCCGTTGGCAATCTATATCAAAAACAATTTATCAGCAATTTTTACATCAAGCGCACGCCCTAGAATGAATGAGTTTTGCGATGCATTTTTTTCTAATGCCGAAAAGAGCCTTTATCGGAAAAATGAGTACTTTTAAAGCTTGATTCAATTCTATAAGTTTACTCCGATAAATATTTCCTTTTGGCACATATGAATGAACCGACGATAACGCCGTGAAACTGTCGATGTGCACAAGAACACTGAATAAACCGATATGTTATACGTTTCCGCAGAATTCTTCACTTGAAGATTAGAAGAGCGAAAATTCTGTCACAATTACGAATAATGACCATTATTATCGTTTACTCCACGCCTTTTTCTTGACGATAAAAGTTCTCAATATGGCTTACAATTCTTGTGTAGAGAACAAACCAGAAAGAGGTCATTACTTTCGAGTAAAAAAATAACTGAATTTAAGTCTTAATAGTTAAAGTGAAAATTGGATTCGGCGAGTGAATATCAATTTCTTTATTTTTCTTGAACAACTTCAGTGAATTCGCATGTTGAAAGTCAATATTCGGATACGGATAGGAAAAATTTACAAATGATTAGAAAAAGAAATTATGATGAAAATAGGAAGACGCGAGGATTTAATCGCTTGATTTACCGACATAGACCAGATATCAAAGAATATCATGGAATTCAAACAAACGTGGACTTTAAAAGATTTTAAAAATGTCAAGAAATTTAAAAAAAATCAGATATTTGAAAAGACTGTAAGAGACTTCAAAGGAGTTAAAAAAAACGTCATGGAATTTTCAAAGCATTTCATGAGAACTCGCGGAATTTCGAAATATTTCGAGGATTTCAAAATAAATTAAGGGCATGTGATACTTCATCGTGTGGTATAACGAGTACAGTTTCCCTGCCTAAGCGCCACACAAATTAATCAAATTTAGCAAAATTAAAGTTTTTTGAATTAACCCACAAAAAAATATGGGGGACGCCCGTTAGCATGTTGGCTCTCGTGTCCCGAAATTGTAAGACAAATATTGATTGTTCTAGGGAAAAAGCCATGTGACGAGTGGGTCACGTGACCAGATTCCTACCTTACCGACACTTATTTCCTAACTTATTTTCACACGAAGCGCTACATCGAGTTGAAAATTTGAGATAATAAATAAGAAGCACTAAGAAAGGTGGGCCTGGTCCCATGGACATAGGAAACAAGGGACTAGGCATGCCATTGCGGGGATGATACAATGAAGGGGGAGGTCCGCCACCTTTTGATGTCCCGCGACAAACATGGCAGCGCCCACATATTTATATTTTAATGCACAATTTGTCGGCAAAAACGCTCGCGCGCATAATCAAATGGCACACCGTAAGGGGCCGTCCATAAATTACGTAACGCAAAATCCAGATTTTTTTACACCCCCCTCCCCCTTTGTAACGCAGTCGTAACGCAAGGATAACCTTCCTGTGGCGTTACGTAACGCTAATCAATTTTTTAAAAATAAAATTTGCAATAATTTTTTTACAATAATTTTTTTGCAATGTTTACTATAGTATATCTTTTATTTTACATTGTTTATAATACTGAAAAAAACAATATTTGATATGGAATTTAAGAAGTACTATAATGATAATTATATAAACTAATCATACAAACGTAAAAAAATTAGCACAGCGTTACGTAATGCTTAGGTCATTTTTTCTTATTACCATGTCACAACTATGTCACATAGTTGCTTACCCCCCCCCCCCCCCCCCCCCCCCCCCCCCCCACCCCCATAAAAGCGTTACGTAATTTATGGACGATCCCTAAGATGGCGGCTCTCCCCACTCATGGAATTCTCCCCCTTCCCGTGGATACAACCCCGCTCGCCAAGTTAGGATGGCATGTCTAGTCCCGTGTTTCCTATGTCCATGTAGGAAATTAAAAAATGTGTCGGTAAGATAGGAATTTGGTCACATGACGCACTCATCACTTCAAGAATTTCACGAAACTTCTATGCATTACAAATAATTCCTAGGGATTTTAAGCGATTTCAAAAGTTCAAAAAATTTCACGGAATTTCGAGGTACACAAAATATTGTTTAGGTTAAAAAGAAAGATTTAAAAGGGGGAATTTGAAAAGACATCCAGGCATTTTGCTACTACACAGGTTATCAGGGAAATACAATATTTGTTAGAGATTTTAATTTTTTTTTAAAGATTTCAAGGGATTTGAAAAAAAGTTTCTAGAGATTTTATAGATTTCCCGGAATTTTGAAATAATCTTAAGATTTCTACGGATTTCACATGATTTCGAAATATTAAGATAAAAAGAAAAGAAAAAAAAATTGTAATCTTAAAAAGATTTACATGGATACAAAATTCATGAAAACTGGCAGTTTTACTCACATAAAAAATTTTAACACACATTAACATTAAAAATATTAAAAATTGTACGATTAAATTCGTGTCATAAACTGAACCCTTCCCAAATTAATAAGTTAAATTATTTTTATTTTAAATAGTATAAAAATCCTTAGAAAGCTTCCAACTTCTATTTCAAATTCTTGAAACATCTACATGTTATTTTACATTTATTCCAATTTTCAATTCTTTTTGAAATTTTTTCAGTACTTCTAAATATCTTTTATAATTATTAGAATGCTTCCTAAAAAATTTTAATCCTGTAAAATGGAAAATATTTTTGAAATCTTTTTAAATATTCTTTTTAAATTATTTCTTCAAAATAAAGTAATATTCAATTTCCCTAGGAATATTAATAAAATGTTTTTTATTCTTTTTCAAGCATTTCACAATTCTTAAAAAGCTTCTAAATTTGTTGTTAGAAATCTGAAAAAATCTGTATTTGCCTTTAAATTTGGCAGTGGACTATTTGCACAATAATGTAAGTACGAACAGCGAAATAATTTTAAATCTTTAGATTTTTAAATAATTTTGAATCTTTGCAGACCTTCTAAATATCTCTTTAACTTGTCAAATTACTTCTAGGAATTATAGCTGTCAACAGTTTTACTTGTAAATTAAATTTGTTCAAATAGAACAATTAAAAACTTAACGTTCAATGTTTAGTTTTTAATATTTCATTTGTCATTACAGATTGTACATGAACATGTCTAAAATAATCAGCAATTGTTATTTTTCTTAATTGCAAAATTTCAAATTTGAGGCTGAAACAATATTTTAAATTTGATTAAAGCCTTTAATTATGATATTATTTGCGTCCACTTGTTAATCCTTAATTTATAGTTCAATTTTAAAAATCATAATTTACATTCACTTTTGATCAACTAAAAAGGTTTTTTAAATAAAAAATTGTCGATTTAAAACACCACTAATTGTTAATTTTTTAAGCCTTTAAAACTGTATTTTTAAATGAAAAATGTACACTTCAAAATTAAAATCCAAAATGGAAATTTTGTAAGTAAAAGATTTTTGACTTACGCACTGTAAAATAAATGATATCATCATTGAAAAAGATGAAACTTCAACTAATTATTTAACCCTTTAAGAGTTATTTTTGTAAATAAAATATCTGACTGAAATATTGGAAAATGTATCAGAAGACCATTAACTACGTTTGTGTACTTAATTTGAGTAGAAATTTTGATAAAAATTATTTTCTACGAAATTGACTGAAACCATTTTTTGACATAAACGTAATTTATTTCGGCTCTTGCATTTTTTGAAATACCACAAATATTCCCAAGTTTAATTTCTATGACAACAATTTTTAGCGAAATTTCTACTCAAATTAAGTACAAAACGTAGTTAATGATCTTCGGATACAGTTTCCAAAGTTTCAGTCCGATACTTGATTAACAAAGAAAGTTTTTAGCATTCTTAAGTTCAAAGAAAATTCAGTAAACCGAAAGTGAGGTCGATAATATAGACATTCGAGTGTCACATGCCCTTAAGGACCAAACCTTGATCCCGTTAAATAAAAATCCTGAAAAAATTCAGGAACAGTGTATGATCGTTTTCTGAAAGATTTTTGTAGAAAAAATTGTTTTTCAAAATTTATAATGTGTCGCTATCTATTGAGTATGCAATGCCTGAGGAACAGTCCACTTTGGTCGAATGAACGCATTAATTTTGCAGAATTGAGCTGTCGGATCGAAGAAGGGCGCATGAACTTATTTCGCTGGGAGTGGGAAGACCCTGAAACTTTCTTAAACATTTTCAAATTTTAATTTTTAAAAACTTTTTTAAAGATCTTTTTTTCTGTCAGGCGAAAAGTTGTAGCTTTTTTTAGTTTTTTAATTAAAGCCAAAAAACTGGCTTTTTTTATCCAAATTGATTTTTATTCGTTTTTCACTTCAACTAGTATTCAGTCAGTTAGTTTTAAGGATTTTTAAATACATTTTTCAGGGAATGTAGTTTGAAATGTCCTTCGACTGATAGAGGAAAAGTAATTCAAAAATGTATTTTAAAAAATCTGCCCGCTTCGCCCTCGATTATGTATTTACCTCGCGCTGCGCGCTCGGTTCTTTATATTTTCGCACATTCTTGCACAAACATTTTAAAATTAAGACTCAAAAAATCCACCACTGTAATTTTGTGATTGTGAATTCTCTTTCGTTAAAAAAGCTTAGCTCGAGAGTTTGAGCGCACCTACGGCACGCGACTGATGGCAATCGAACTCCGCGCTACGTCTTTGCATTTTTTCCGCATTCGGGCGCAGGCCTTTTAAAATAAAAAAAAAACTGAACGGACCGACAACTGTAATTTTGACTCTTTTGTTAAAGCTCTTTTGGCTTTAACGAACACATTCTCATGACGTATCTCGTGCTTGGCACTCGATTTTGTCCAATATGTCAACTTTTCTACATTATACACAACACTTTTATATTAATTATAATACATTTTTATGTAACTCTGCCAGGGATTACTTATTAAGAAATTGTAAAATAAAAAGCAAATTGTATTTATCATGATTATTTTTGTTCATTATTTTGTATCATTACAATTCATAATATGCATAAAAATTAAATCATGCTAATTATTTTCTTGTTTTTATAATTTAAAAAAAATGTAATATTATTTTTTACGATTAAATAAAAACTACTGCGCATCTGCATAGGGTCTACGACAGGAATCTATATAGGAGTCTATGTCCTCTTTCGTCTTTTCTGTGCTTTATCCAAAAAGTTAATTTTTTAATTTTTAATCTTATTTTTTACGATTAAAAGAAAATCTACTCGTCCTATCGAAGAATGATTAGTAATAAATTTATAGATCTTTTTAGGCGAACAACTGTTGTCTGGTAATTTAAGTTCATACCTTGTGTCGTTTTTTCAAACAAATTTAATATTTTTATTCAGAATGTTATTTTTTTTACGAATAAAGCAAAAATTACGTGTCCTATCAAAAATTATAGCTCTTTTTTGGATGAACAATTTTTGCCTCATTTTTTTCGTAGATTATATCGAAAAGTGATTCATTATAAATTTGTAGTTCTTGCCAGGGCGCGCAATTTGAGCTTTTTCATTATTTTTGGCACGATAAAATTTGGAATTTTCAACTTTTCAACCAAATTAAAAAAGTTGTTATCATAGTCCTGTAGGGCTTTTAAAAAGCAAAGTTTTTCTTCTCTTGACTTTTTTCATATCATGCGTTGTTTGTATTAAAATGTTCATTTTAGTTTGTTTTTTTGGATTTTGAAAATACTCTGATAATTTTCTTTTTATAGGAAAAAGTCCTGGGGAAAAATTGTTTGAGTTTCTGAGTACTATGAACAACTGTACATAGAAGTTTTACATCTTGAAAAAATGTGGTTTCCAAATTTTTGTGTAGGATCAAATTTTGAATTTTCAACTTTTTGACCTAACTGAAAAGTTTGTTATCTCAATCTTGTAGGGCTTTCAAAAAGCAACGTTTTTCTTCCCCAGACTTTTTTCGTATCATGCGTTGTTTGGCTTAAAATGTTCATTTTCGTTTGTTTTTTTTTTTTATTTTGAAAATGCTACAACTCCAATAATTTTTGATTTTTCGAAAAAAGTAATTGGGATAAATTGTTAAATTTTTTGAATACTATGAATAACCGTACAGATAATTTTTGAATTTTGAAAAAAGTAGTCTTAAAAATATTCAAATGTGCCCACTTTTTGAATTTTCATCCAAAATGGCTGGCTAACGAACTTGAACTTTAGTTTAGGACACTAAACAAGTGTACCAAAGGCCAATCTAATAGATTAATTGTTTCAAAAGTTATCGTGTTCACAGACAGACAGACATACAGACAGATACATTCGTAAAAACCTGTTTTTCGGACTCAGGGGGTCTCAAAACGTGGACATTTTACAAAAACTGAGGGGGTCAAAATTTTACATAAATCTAATACCTTCTCTGATGAGAATGTTAACCTCTCAAGTTGATAGCGGCTAGTCGAATCACGCGTAGGCTGTAACGAGTCTCAGATCTATCTGATTTATAATACAGTTAGAGAAGTCCGATAAGCTCCAGGCATCGGAAAAAATTAACAATTTTTTTAAAATAAATTTTTAAATTACTTTTGCTCTATCAGTCGAAGGACATTTCAAAGTACATTCCCTGATAATTTTATTTTAAAATTCTTAAAACTAACTGACTGAATACGAGTTGAAATGAAAAACGAATACTAATTAATTTGAACAAAAAAAGCTAGTTTTTCTTGGCTTTAATTAGAAAACTAAAAAAGCTGGAACGTTTTGCGTTGGGGAAAAGATGCGTAATGAAATTCTACACCAAGATATAGTATTCAAAAATTAAAATAAAAAAATGTTTCTGAAAGCCCCCGTCCTCCCACTCCCTGGGAAATAAGTTTATGAGCCCCGCATCAATGACAGCATTTTGATCGATGAGATATATAAATACAAATCGCATCGACAGACAACTTGAAATAAGAATAAAGAGCGCACGCGTTTTTTTTAACATACCTTCGTTAAGTGAAAGCGCATCGGCATCGATCGCAAACGCATTTTGCGGCACGCTTTTCCGGTTATCGAAGTTTCGCCAGCCACGCAAAACGTCGAATCGCTCTCCAATTAAGTCGCCAGCTGATTTTCGTGTATAATCCGCATCGATTTTTCTAGCGGACTCACAGCAACGGTGAAGATTGTTTTAGTGGCTATTTGCCTCGAACGACCTAACTTTGGATTTTTCCCACAACCGGGAAATTAACTTTGTACATCCCAACAAATAAATTAAAAAGATTTGAAGTATTTACAAGAATCTAAAACTAATCTTTGATGAAAGTAAGAAACAAAGTTTACAACAAAAAATAAAAGTGTTTTTACTATTTCAGTTCACAATAAAAATTTTACTTTAATATCTATCAAATTTACGAGTTATTAACATTTGTAGAAGGAAGTTTGGGAGGGGCTAATGTCATGAGTGAGAATAAAGTATTGGTCACTGATTATAAAAATATACTTAAATAAAAAAATGGAACAAGTTTCCTATTTCGATAAATTTATTAAATCTGGAGGTACATAAACTGTTCCAAGCTTAAATCCTGAACAGAACAATCATACTTTTCTATAAATAAAAAAATTGTACAATTCTATACTCTGTTTATCTTTCCAAACAAAAACGTGGAGTTAAGGAAAAAGTGTGGAATCTAAACATAATTTTTATTTAAGAGTAAATAAAAACTGTTGTAAATTCAGGAGCTACGAAATAAATTTAAATGCAGCTCCTTATGGACTTCAGACAAGTTTTATGAAAGTTATCTTAACGTTAAGAGATATTATAAATTACGTTTGTATATCGAGTCAGTTCTCGTCAAAGTATGTTGCAGTGTGAATTGTGTATAGAATCGGCGCACTTTCATCGTGTTCGCTTTCTAAGTTTCGGTACATTTTAGTTTTAGTACCTCGGAGGCATCCCGTCTGCCGGACCTGGGAAGCTAAAAGGTCACAAATAAAGAAATCGTTGGATTAATCGTCGTTAATTCGTCTGCTCTGCGAAGAAAAACAACTTAAAGTATAAGATGTAACACCGTTTTTTTCTTTTCCTTTCAAAAAAGCGTGCGATACACTTTAAAAATTTAGTCCATAGTTTTAAGAAGAGGTTTGGAGTTTTTTTCTACTTTCAGCGAATTTGTGTTACCTACTTCTTAATATAAGAATCGGTCTACGCCAAACGCATAAACTTGTTTTCCAAATAAATATTTTGCCATTCAAATTAAAAAAAAATATATGTATATGAGTTTAAATACAACTTTTAAACCGAAACCTTTAAATCTGCAGTTGAAATTTTATACCTTAACTTTGATGCAGTGCCTAAATTTGATAAGAGTACTAAGAATGTATAAAAAAAATGTCAATAAAAATTGCAGGCCAAGCGATGAAAAGTTAACATTTCATTCAAGAAAATCTGATAGTTGGCGAAGACCAATTTTATTGATCAACTATCATTTAAGTTCCAAACGCAATCAAAATCGAATCTATCGCTCTCATCGCCGATTTTTTCGCAACGCGGGAGCTTCTTCCACGATAAAATCACGATTTTTCGATTCCGCAAGCAAATCTTTCGCCTTTGTCGATTTCTCACATCTTGGAAAATCGATTAGTCTCAATGAAACGCTGGAATCACCTGGTCCGTTTCGTTTCGTCGGTAGCAAGTCGAAATTGTACGCCAGCTTCACGCAAGAAAATTTCTTCTCGCAGCTTTCAAGAAAACGAAACCAAATGTGACTGGACGTTGTTCTGTTTCTTTAAATTAAAGCTTGGGACTAATAATTAACAGTGATACACTTCAAAATAAAATAAAAAATTATTTATTGATAGAATTTCTTACTTTTAATTTGTAAAAAATGACTGTAACAATTTCAAGCTGATACTTCATGTTCTTTTTTTTAAGATGTTACACCTTATACTTTTACATTTTTGCGCATTAACTTTTGATTTTATATTCGCTCACCGCGAACGAAGAATGCGGAGAAGGGAAGCGACGCATGAGAATCAAAATACGCAGCGCAGAATCGATTATTAATTTTTTTCTTTTGAACGGACAGTAATTTTCGAGCGCAATTTTTAATTGAAAGAAAAAGAGAAACAGAATTTAACTTACCGGCTACTTCCACGGGGAGGTCCATAGGGGTCAGGTCTGTCATAGGCTTCTGCGTATCTAAATTAAAATCGAGCATTTGAGACTACAAACTAAAGTTGAGTTCAAAAATTCAACTTGTGCTTCACATGCATGCTTATTCTTGAAATTTTCTTGAAACTTTCTATTCAATTTTTAGATCTGAAAACGGGTGTTTCGAAAGGGTCAAAATCAGAGGAAATCTAAAAAGTTTCGAAGGAGAGAAAAGCGGACTTTTCTGGAATCTTACCCTCCGCTGACTTGATAACCACCACTGGGGACGGTTCCTCCGGCCCTTCTGCTGAACATGTCTGGTTGTGGGCCAGGTCCGGTGCTATAACTGGGACCGGTATTGTAACTTGGACCTCCGCTCATTGTCCTGTGAAAGAGGATTTTTGAAAACCTCTACTTTTCGAGTCTTTCGAGTCAGTTTTCTAATTTATCAGGCACTTAATTCTTAAAGATTTCAAGACAACATTTTCAACCAAAATATCTAAACCCAGACTTAAATAATAAAGAAAGGTGTGCTAACTAATCGAATAAAATTGAAACGTTAAGTTTCAAGAAAATTGGAAAAGAACTTACAGGAACAATTTCAGGAGGTCCAGAAGAAATGCATCAAGTTGTAAACTCAAAAATTTCAAAATTTCTTTCGCTCAATTGTATATTTTTGCGAATGGTTCTTAGTTTAAGAATAACAATCCAGACAAATCAAAATTATGACGGATATTTCAAAGTCTGGATTCGCCTTTTGTACAAATTTTGTTCATGCAAGCTCAAGCTCGTCCGTAAATACTGCCTTCTCAATATACATGATACTTTACGTCATCGGCGTATGGTTTCGACTTTTTTCATAAAATTAAGTGTTACGTTCAAGGTAAGTTTAAACATACAATTATGACGCAGAATAGTAAGCAACAGGCGAAATAATGAATGCGCATAGAACGATAAAGTACCTCCCGAACAACAACCTATTCTTCTTCTCCAAACACACACGAAAAAGAGATGAAACCATACTTCAGTATCATGAACAAATTTATTGCAAATATAGGCTGTCTCTCTACTTGCTGGACAACCTGAACATACATAAAGTCTACAGGAAAAAATAGAAAAGTCAAGAAAAAGGTAATAAGAAAAAACACCTACTGGAAATTTGCGTCGTATCCAACATCGCCATATCCGGTTCCGTAACCGCTGGCGGCAACGGCGCCGCTTCCGTTTCTCATTGGTCCGGCCGCTCCACGATCATAGTCGCTCCTAGGTGCATAATCTACTGGACGACTAGCTCCAAAGTTATCAACTCGTCCGTAATCTACTGGACCTTGTGTTCCACGGTTGAAGTCGCCCGCCATTCCACCACCTACTACTGGATAATCGCAAACGGCTGAAAAGTTAAGCAGAATTAAGTAAAAATTATCGCATGTTTATTTTTTTCGTGGCAAATAACAACTGGTCCATGCAATATGAACTCGCGGTCAGAAAATGGAGTGAATTGCATGGAGTAGTCGGTACGAGGTGATGAGATGATGAATTTCTGACACTAAGCGACTGCGATGATTGAAAACCAACCTCCGCGATTACCATAGTCGGTTCTCGCACCGAAGTCCGTCCTACCGTAGTCGGCTCGTCCGTAATCCGGGGTTCCAGTTTGTCCGTAACCGCCGACAGCGCCGCCAGTTGGTCCATAACCGCCGCCCATTTGTGGCGTCGAAGAGTAGCCGCCACCCATTGGTGCTCCGCCAACATTTTGTCCATATCCTCCGCGATCTCCGTAACCGGAGTTGAAGTCGCCGCGGCTGCTAAAGTCGCCACCGCCACCACCACCACCGCCGCCACCACCACCACCACCACCACGATTGTAATCTTGGTAACCACCAGATCCACCACCTAGAACGAAATTTAGAAACATGGTGTTGAAGCGCAATAAAGAATTGTTGCCTAGAGGGAAGACGTCCAGGATGTTAAAAACGTATAAGAGTACGAAAGAGAAGTTCAAAGACAAAAGTCTACAGGAGAGCAGTGATGGGCCATTTGAAGTTACCATTTAAGTGTTGAGATTCTGACGCTGGAAACAGTGGTTATAAAAATTTTGTGTAATAAAGTTTCGTAAAAATCGCAAAAGTGCAAAGCACTTTTTTACGATGCGCTTATAGGAAATTAAATTAATATCTTCAAAATGTATCTTTGAATCCGATCATACTTATATGAAGGTACTTAAGTATGGTGTCTGTTCAAGAAACTTTAATCTAGCTCGCACTCATAGACGTGATAATTTCCACCTTACTACAGAAACAAGGTCCAAATTTATTGAGCCACAGTACTAAAATTACGTTAAATGTTTTTTGTTTTAAGCGTTATGCATTAAAAGCTTTAAGAAAATTTTATTTCATAACCGTGCATTTAAACAAAAAATGATGTAAACGGTTATAGAAATAATATTTCGTACAAATGCTTATGAAGCGAATATAAGTGATGTAAAATTGCTCATTATGAAAAACAAACACCTTACACACTTAGCGGCAATGTAGTTGCAAATTAAGGAATCTCAAACCCTAAATAAATAAAGCCTAAGAATAAATTCCGTATGACTCGTCAATTCTGAAAATCAAAAAAAAAAAAAAAAAAAAAAACCAGACATGAAATTATTCTCTATCGACGCTATATACTCATCTCTGCTCTAGAGTAAACAAAATCATCTTTATAATCATAAAAGTATACGGTTCTTGATATATACTTAAGATCTCTATCATGAAATTTGTACCGAAAAATATAAGTGAACGACAGCATTGAACTTTTCTTTTTTTTCTATCTTTTATTTTTGTAAATAAACTCATCATGTTTTCATTTATTGACCGCTTTCTTTCATTCTGTTTTCAATTATTAAGTGAACCTGATTCTTTCAAATGAAACCAAATCACTTTTAATGGAATCACATCATCTTAAATTGGACATAACTGCTTGTAATTGAAGAACCAATTATTCGTGAAGCGAACGATTTTTGTAATTTCGAAGAGCTTGACACAGTAACAAAAGTCGCGGTACTCAACAAACCTCTCCTGTCGTTATACGGACCAGGCCGACTGTCTCGTCCTCCGTCACGACCTCCTCTGCCCCCTCTCATTGGACCGCCCCGGCGATCGTCTCGTCGGCCACCTCCACCACCACCACCGCCGCCTCGTGATTTGCCGGTGGATTGTTCGACATTGATCGTCGCACCCTTGAAGTTAGTGTTGTGCAGGGCTTTAATCGCCGCCGCGGCGTCTTCTTCCCGCGCCATGTGTACGAAGCCATAACGATTCATTACATCGCATTCGGTTACTTCACCAAAGCGAAGGAAGAGTTGTCGGAGTTCGTCATTCCGACAGTTTTCCGGTAAACGCCCAACGAATATCTTTGTCTTCCTCTGAAATAGAAAAATGCAATGGACTGAAGGAGTGCAATTAATTCATCGATTTATTAGACGTAAAAAAAATTAAAAGTGTTAAAAAAAAAATAGATTTCATGTATTTCGATATTCACATTCGAAAGTGGTCACTTAAATATTCGAACATTTGAGGTCAGTTGCCCCGATTATTAAAATCCAAATAGATTTTTCTGAATCTCGATGTATTTTATGATTGAACAACCAGCCTATTATCTTTTTTTTTTTAATTATTATTACACCATTATTAAGTTATTTCCCTTTCACTCGGTGGGGAAGGGCGTAATGTGCGGCAGGGACGTATAATTTTTAGATTGATCCATAATTCACGTGTTACTTATTTAAATAACACGGTCGTTCTGCTACACTGCTCCTCCCACTCGGGTCCATTCATATCAAATGTCTTGTTTCAGGCGTCAATAACTCTACTGTCACTCTTTTTATTAACTATTTACCGAACCTTTAATTCCCTATCATTGAAATACATCAAAAAAAATTAATCCTTAAAATTTGGAAGAGTTGCAAATTTAAAGCATAATAATTTTGAAGCTATATAAACGAATCAATTTACAAAGATAAATTGAACATTTTAGTTTAAAAATGTTTTTTTTTAACACTTGATTCAATGTATGAAAAATGTGTCTTTGAAATCGACCATAATTATATAGAATTTATTAAGTATGGTGTCTGTTCAAGGAACTATTCTAGCTCGGAGTCACTGACATGACAATTTTCACCTTATCACAGAAATAAGGTCAAAATTTATTGAGCCACGTTATCATTATGCAGTTTAAATTAACACAGTTATTTTAATTGAGACAAAATTGCACGGTTTCCAAAACAATAATCAGCCAATTGAACCTCCAAATGCGGATTGTTGTGTACAATGATGACGTTTGCAACTTGTCTTTATATCGTTTTATTTATTTATATTATTTTTTATCAGAACAATTTTTTAAAAATATTTATTTATACATCCCAATCTCTGCGCATACAACATGTCCGATTATTACTACAAAAATTACAAAAAACTACAAAAATTATACTTATTGTATTCATTTAACTTATACTAGTATCGTTTCATAATCATATGATATATCTTGTACAAAATATATCCATTAATATAACACAATCATATTCAATTATTTATAAAAATTTATAGAAACAAATAAAGTTCATTTTTCTATTCTATTATTCTATTTCAAACGTGACGAGATATATTCTCAAACTGCTTTTAATAAATTCTCAGGATACATAGAATTTGTATGAGCTACTTTATATTTAGCCCAAGTTGTTTTGAAATCGGCATGAAAAGATTCAATGCTCTTATAAAATACTGTTTAATAAAATAGACATCTTACGTAGTTTTTGTTGTATTAAATGCCTTAAATGCATAAAGTGTTTTCAAGAATTTCGAGCAGTTGTAGATTCTTATTTTTCTTAAGATTAAAAAGCAAACTTTGAAAATTTTGTTTCTGCATTTTAAGAAAGCTACTGTAACTTGGAGATATCTATTACACCAAAAATTCATGCAGAACAGGCAAAGCCCTTGGGATTTTCCAGTGAGCAGTACATAGAATCTGTTCATGTCGATTTAAAAACAGCTTGGGCCAAATATAAAGAAACTTATAAAAATGCTAAGCATCCTGAGAATTTATTAAAAGCAGTTGGAGAATACAACTCTTGTCACGTTTGAAATGGAATAATAGACATAGAAAAATGAATTTTATTTGTTTCTATACATTTTTATAAATATTAAATATAATTGTGTTGTATTAATAAATATATTTTGTACAAGAGGGGGGGGGGGGGGAGATAATGATCACGGTAAAATAATTATAACTGTTAAATTTAATTATAAACCTGCTTTGAAAATGAATGCGCATATAATTAAAGTATTTCGTAATTATTTTATAATCATTCCGTTTTTTAAGAGATTCATTTAGAAAAATTAGTAATAATTCAACATTATGTGCGTTTTTATATAATTATAGGAATATGAAACGATACTAATGTAGTTAAATGAATACAATAAATATAATTTTTGTAGTAAATTAATTAAATTTGACAATTTGATATTTTTAAACTTCAAACACACTTTTTTTCGAAACGGCCCGGCGAAAATTGTTCAAATTCGGCACACATACTTCATTTTGATGTACTAATCAATTCCCGTTCAAATATCTGTGGTATAATTTTTGTCATTAAACCCATGTTCAGCCACACCGTGAGCATTAAGCCAACGTGATTAATTAGAAGAAGATGAAAAGGCCTGTTACTTTCTTAACGGAAGATTAGTACATGAATGAAAATACAATAGCCTTTCTATTAGTCAGTTTATATCCTGCATATAGTTAGATGCACACAAACTAGTTTTGTAACTGTGGAAACAATTGACTTAACAAAAAGCGAATGCCAAGCGTTATTTGCATACTGTTCCATATCATGAAACAACCCCGCACCAAAAAAAGAACTAGTAATAGTCGTTCCAAGTCCTTTTAGGAAATTTCTGTTTTTATGAGCTACAAGACCAAATGAAAATTTTAAATCCGCACTGAGAGTTTCACTCGATGAAAATGGTACGGGGTTATTTATTAATTTTTTAATGTAGAGAAAAATATTGAGATTCTTACCGGTGGATTGGACGACACCATTTTCTGCAAAAGAAATAGACAGATTAAAAAAATATATTTTATAGGTATAATTTAACTTAAACGATTAAGTAACATTAAAATACCTGAAAATTCTAAACGCATACAAATGGTAAATCTTTGCAATTTACGTCCAATTTTGAAAGCTTTCAACTTAATTGTTTAAATTATTTATACTTTAAAATTAAGAGTCAAAAATGCAAAAGAATTCGAGGTTACGAGACATTAAATATGACAAATTTCCTTCAAATTTATGAAGCTTATATTGGCCATATAATAATCCTCAAATTCAAATAAGCATTAAAATCCTGCAAATGTTGACTTTAGTTTTTGTTTGAAAGTAATTAGTGAAATAAAATTCGAGAACTGAATATTTAGTGGAAAATTAGAATTTGTTCAGAATTTTCGTGTACATTTCAGGGTGCGTTAGGGATAAATGATATTAGTATGAATCTTTTTTTTGTCTTGCCCGACATCAAATAAAAGTATCTCATGACGTTAAATATATAAATATGCCGTTCTAGTGAGTCATTACCAAATGAAATCAAATACCACATTATTTTTAAGATAATTGAACAGCAAAAAATTAATGCAATTATTATTTTTAAATGTTATATTTTCGCGTATAAACCTTGCGATATCGGCCCATTTGACGCCAATAAGAGTAACAAGAGACTTGCGAAGACAAAGTTGGCGATCACTTGATAAGCTCAAATGGCAGACTGGCAATATTACTAGGGGTTTTCCAATATTATTTATAAGATTTTATTTTTGTAAAGTGAGTAAATATTTGGCTAAGATATCAGTTATATATTAAACTCGAAACATGAGAGCGTCTATAAAATATTGTTTTTTTTTCCACTTGATAAGATTTCTGAAGATAGCCAAATTGCTTGAAGACTGAGTTTTACCTTAATATACATTTCTTTTCACTAAAAAAAATGTTATCCACAATTGTAATCAGAATTTTTGTATGACCTTTTATAACATATATTTTCTTCATAAAAATAGGTCTATCCGTTTACGAGAAAAACACTTTCGTTCCCCATTCATAACTCCCAAGAAAGGAAATGTTAAAGTTGATATTTGCGAGATTTTTTATTCACATATATGCCAATATTTGGTCAAATTTCAAATGAACTTAAAATTTTCAAGAGTTTCAAAAGCATGTAAAAATCTAAATGTTAAAATGAACTATTAAAACCTTTAATAAGATTATCTTAATATTAACAATACTTACAAGATTAACAAGACATTAAAAGGAAAGATTGAAATTTTGCAAACGAATTTGCAATTGTTTAAATTTAAACGTAATTAAATTGGAAGAAATACAAAAATGTAAACTTTCAACATTGAAACCATGAGCATTTTAAAAGAAGGTACTCCAGTACTAAAATGTATATTTAAAATTTTCAAAAACCAGAAAGCGCACATGAATTTCGAAGCAACCTAATCTGAATTCTTTACAAATGTAGGTTTCAAAATTAGTGTTAAGTGGTAAGGGACTGTGCTTAAATTAGCGCGAGAGGGGGGGGGGCACCGTGTAAATTTGTTGCGGTTCAACTGTTAAAAGTTAGAGGGGCCTGGAGAGGACCGATAATTCGTTACGTAATTTAAGTATGGCCCCCAACTTGTAACATGTATGTTACTGAAAAAGTTACATACGTGCTTTGTAGATATTTAAAAACGTATTTATAATTTAGTTACAATGTTTGAAATAATTTGTTACTTTAAGTTATAATTTGTATTTAATTTGCCATTTGGAGACCAATTACTATTGAAAATTAATGAACAAAATCTGCCCGCTTCGCGGGCACATTCTCGTTGCACGCTACGTGACGGTTGAATCTCGCGCTTCGCGCTCGGACATAATTACACCTCGCGTTTCGCGCTCGGATATTTATTCTTTGCATTTGGAATACTTGAAAAAAAAACTTTAACAAAAAGATCTCTTTTAGATGGCAGTATTTATATGTGTCTTCATATTCTGAATTGTCTACTTAATTAAGTATAGTCAAAGATTAAGTTTCTCAAAGCTCTGTAGGCTTTGAGGTACACATTCTCATCGTGACACTCGCGCTCCGCGCTCGATTTCCAACAGACATTTGTAATCAGGTTTTGTTGGATTTTGTCCCCATAACTTTCGTCGTTTTTCCACACTTTTTTTTTTATTTTACTTTTTTCAACGTTATTTTTCACGAATAAAACAAAAAGTAAGCCTCCTATCAAGAAGTGATTCTTAACGAAATTGTAGATCTTTTTTGGGATAACCATTTTTGTTAATTCATCTTTTTTTGTATCCTTCATAGTTTGTCCACGAAATAGAATTTTTTATTTTACATTATTTTTTGTGCAATCAAAATTTTTTGAAGAAAATCAAAAATTTTATCATGATAATCTTGTAGGTCTTTCAAAAAGAAATGTTTTTCTTCTCTTGACTTTTTTTCATATCGTGCGTTTTTCGGCTTCAAATTTTGATTTTCGGTTGATTAAAAAAATTTTGAGAGCGCTATAACTCCGAGAATTTTCTTTTTATCGAAAAAAGTCATAAGGATAATTTGTTTGTTCTTTTCAATACTATAAATATCCGTACATAGAATTTTCAAATTCAGAAAAAAGTGGTCTCAAAAATTTACAAAATGCGCTCACTTTTTGAATTTTTTTTTCAAAAATGGCTGGTTAACGAACTCGTCCTTTCTTTTAGGAGCTAAAAAAAAGTGTGCCAAAGATGGATTTGATTCGTTCCTTTTTTCGAGAGTTATCGTGTTTACGGACGGACGGACGTACAGACAGACGCCATCGTGAAAACCTGATTTTCGGATTCAAAGGGTCTAGAAACGTGGAGATCCGTTGAAAAGTGTGAGTTCACATTCCCGACAATTCTAATACTTTCTCAATCATAAATGATAAGAATGTAAAAAAAGATAAGACGCTTCGCTTGCAAGTTGAGCACATCACGGCCGCCCGTCGGATCTTGCGCTTTCCGCTCGATAATATATGTTTACCCCCAGATTTGTGCATGAACCTTTTAAAATTATAGATCAAACGATTAACATCTGATCTTATGACGCGTTTTGCATTCGCACACTACTAACGCAAATGTACAAAACGAAAATCGTTCATTTTATTGTAGCTTATATTATTTGCCCAAATTATTTAAATTTGTTCATTTTAATTAATTGTTCTACAATTGAAATGAAAACCAGATGTCTAATCAAAAAAGGATCAAACTCTTAGATTCACGATTTAAAAAAAATCCTGGGTCTTATCAAAAATAAAAAAAATGGTTTAAAAACGTTTTTATTTCATGTTTACCGCACTTAAAACTTAGTAAAAAGTAAAAAATAATTTTTTTCAGACATGAACGCAAGAAAAAAAATATTTTCTAAACGAACAAAATGTATTCAATCTAAAAATAATAAGAACTGACAGTAATATAAAAGCGTGAGGCATATTTAGTAACGCATGATTTCTTTGTCCCACGCTTTTATATTACTGTCAGTTGTTATTATTTTTAGATTGAATACATTTGATTAATTTAGAAAACGTTTTTTTCATGAGTTCATGTCGACGTGTTCAAATGATAAGGTGCCATCTCGGTAGG
This sequence comes from Belonocnema kinseyi, assembly GCF_010883055.1. NCBI lineage: Eukaryota > Metazoa > Arthropoda > Insecta > Hymenoptera > Cynipidae > Belonocnema > Belonocnema kinseyi. The sequence goes on along the minus strand of NC_046661.1, from coordinate 51,808,714 downwards.
ACGAAATAAAAAGGTGCCATCTCGGATGGCGAAACATGGAAGCTTAAAAATCCCATATAAATAGCATGGGGAACACCAACGCCCTCTAAAGTAGGGAACCTTTTTATTTGGTTCTGCCAAGATGGCACCTTGTCATTTGGACACGTCCATGTTCGATAAAAAATTATTTTTTACTTTTTATTACGTTTTAAATGCGGTAAGCATTGAATGAAAAATTGTATTTATTTTATTTTCTACTTTTTAGTTATATTTTTAAATAACTTAAGACATTTTTGATTCATTATTTGATGGTTCAGCTGTACTCGTTGTGTGTGATAGAGGCACGCGCATGCTATAAAAATGGTTATACCTGAAAAAGAATATTTATGCAAAATGCAATTTTTTTGCAGATTAGAGTATTGTCATGGAAGGCGCGTCCAAAAAAGAAAAGTTTCTAGCTTGTCAAGAAGTACCTTAATTTTCGATCAGCAGATTTGATTGCCGACATGAACGAAGGGCAAGTTAACTAAAAGCGTTTAAAAAATAGTGTTAACCAAAGTAAATCTTTTTGATACCGACTATTTAGCTTCTTAAATTTTTTTTCAAATCTCGTATAGTTTTGCTTAAAAAGAATGTTTGATTTTCACGATTTACAAATAGACTGGAACAAACTGGTATATCTTTTTGAGATATACAATTTTTCTTGCAAACATTTTATCGTATCTTGCACAGTTTAGCTACAAAATGGAATTATATATTTTTCATAACACTTCACAATTAAGGTGACGGATGCAACAACTCGACAAGCGTTCGAAACCGCGTAGAAGTATTGTCCACTCGGGAAAATCTATAGATAAAAAAAAAGTGACCAGAACATAAAACAAAATATACTTTCGTCTTCAGCTCACCCGGCTGACAAATTTTTCTCATGACAATTTTTCATTCGATAATTATTACTCAAGATAAAAAATAAAAACTTAGAAAATTGTCCGATCAAAAATCGATGTTTTGTAAAATACAACTCACGATTATTCGGCCGTTTGTTGACTAAAATGATTGAAATTAGTATAATGTATTCTTAACATATAAACGATGACTATAAACAACGCACTTTGCTTAAAAACGAAAGTTTGTTTTTACTTCTTTAAATTTATTTAATAGAAAAAACTTGTCGCGAGAAAGTTGTTTACTAGACTTTGAGAAAGTTTTCCTGATAATTTTAAGAAAATCGGTCGAAAATTATTGTGGGAATGGCAGCGAGTTCAAGTCAAAACACGCTGCCGTTGGAACATTTGTTGCTCTTTGCCGCTGTTGGCTAGTTGCTTAGAAACAAAGGCCGATAAGCGGAACACTGCAGCGGCAGCGTGTGTTAACTTCCACTCGCTGCCATTTCCACGATCATTTTCGGTCGATTTTCTTCAAATTATCAGGAAAACTTTCTCAAAGACTAGTGAACAATTTTTTTTAGTGTTTTAGTGAAACATTTTTTCGATAACCGTCCCACTGGTCGAAGTTGGCGAAACATGGCTTTCGTTCAGAATCAATTTGCTATAAAATGGAAACAAACGTATTCGCTTTTAAAACGAAGCGCGTTGTTTAGTCATCGCTTATATATTGAGAATGCACCATACAAACTTCAAGCATTTTGATCAACAAACGGCTGAATAATCGCGAGTTGTGTTTTACAAAACATAGATTTATGATCAAAAAATTTTCAAAGTTTTTATTGTTTATCTTGAGTAATAATTGTCGAATGAAAGTTTCATCAGAAAAATTTGTCATCCGGATCAAGCTCAAGACGAAAGTATATTTTGTGTTACGTCTCGGCGACTTTTTTTATAGATAGATTTTCCCGGTTGGACAATACTTCTACGCAGTTTCGAGGGCTTGTCGAGTTGTTGCATGCGGCACCTCAATTAAAACAAAAACTATGCGCCTTCTCGAAAAAAAATAGTCTCAAGCAAATTTGTCGATCTTCACATTTTTTTTATACCTTCTTCTTGTTTGAATCCTATCGATAGATCATAATAAATTATTTATTTTAATAATTTTCATTACATTCCAAATACATTGCTGCTTTGTTTTAGATATCCCAAGTTTTTAAATAAGAAAATTGGTGTTGATAACACTGAAACTAAGTTGAAGTTACATTATAATAAAGTAACTTACTTAACTCGTGTTTATTACACCGAAACCGTGTTTATAATGATGGGATATCGATCAACCGAGTCCGACATCTCAATGTTTGATATTTGCATGGTAGGTTTTCGTTTTTCCAAAATCTCATTTTGTCGGAAAATCACTCGATTTGCGGCGTACGTAGAAATAAATGATAAAAGGGATTCGTGCTTGTGAATTCGATGAAAGTGGTTGTAGAAACATAATTTAGGTGGCGTTTATGGACATTCTTTGTCGTGTAAATATTCTTATACTTTAAAATTAAATAGAGAAAATAGAAAACGGGAGAAAAGGTTGGATTAATTAAAAAAGTTGAAATTTCTAAGTAAATATGTAATTAAATAATACTAATAAATATAAGAACACGTATAAATTAAAAATGGCGAATATAATTGATTTTTTCCTTGTAAAATACACTATTTTCTTAGTTAAAAGTGTTGTAACATCATTTTAAATTTGATTTAAATTCCAATAACGCGAATTGTTCTTCAGTAATGAAGAAAAATTAATATTAATATGATCGAAAAATAATGAGATAAATGGGTTTTTAAAGGTTCGTTCTTTTCAACCATTGCTCTAACAATTAAACCTGGTATTCCAGGCATTAAAAATACATCATCTTTGAATAAATATGGTTACCAACCAAAACTTGAAATGCATGGATTGTTCTTCGAAAGTCATTTGAAATAAATTAGGTCAAAAAAAATCGAAATTTATGCGATTTAAAGTTTATATTTTTTTAAAGTTATTATAAAGTAACTTCAATTTCGTTGAAGTGACTGTAACACCAATTTTTGTTTGGGATATCTAAAATAAAATGTATGCAATATGTTTTAACAGGTGGGTCTCTGTCGTACCGATGCTGTAGGTAGCCACTTAGAAATTACTTATGAAATTAATTTTTTTTTAATTATCTACAAATAAGGTTAGTTCCGGGTTATTAGTATTTTTTTCGCTTGCCCCAAGTTTTCGGCCAAAAATATTGGGTAGTTTGGAAGTAAAAACGGGGAGAATTATAAACAAATAACCTCATAATACACACACATTAATCAAATCTAGCAAAATTAATTTTTTTTAAATTATTCCACAAACGAAGAGTTCGAAGACGTCCGTTAGCATGTTCGCTATCATTCCCCACATTTTAAACACAAAATCTTTATTATTGTACGAAAAAAGTCGAGGGGACCTATCAATGGTAAAATCGACCATTTTCTAAGTATCACACGCCCTTCATAACAGGCAAAAATGGTCAAAATGAAAAGGTCATAACTTATGACCTATTACAAGCAGGACATGGTTCTTTTTTGGAATTACAGCAAATTGAGTCTATTTTCACTCTTCTGTAGAATTTTTTTATCAAGTTATTAGATTCAAAGGTATACAGTGTTTTTTGAAATTCATTAATTTTCCGCTGAAAACGAAAATGCAGAGATTTTGCAAAATATCATAACTCTGAAGCTATTCGAAAATAAAAAATGATTTTTTCCAAGTTATTTCTCATAATTTTGTCCACCTTTTTCCTGCTGGATATTTTACTCTACAATACAATAGAAATTATCAGCGTTATTTGTTTTGCTGGAATTTTAAACATTTTACCGACATGAAGCCAGAAATTATGGAAAATTTCGTAATACTAGCAAGTGACAAAAATAAATTAAAAATAAATGGTTAAATAAAAAATATCCACTTTATAGTATTTCTATAATCCTAAAAAAAACTGATTAAAATTTCAATTTGTTTTTTATAGTTAAAATACAGACAATTACAGTTTTAAATAATTCAACAAAAAACGTGGCTGCGCACGAAAAATTGCCTTCGTAGCAACATGACCGTCATAAAAATACTCGTATGAAATCACTTAGTGATAAGATGAAGATAAGAATTTTACTTATAAAAAATAAGACTCAGATTAAAGGCAAAACACGAAACGTACATTTCCAATTAATGAATTAACATTTACAAATTTCATCGATGAAACACGTAAGCATCAAAGGCGAAGCCGGTTGGCGTTGCCAATCGAAGCCAAAGGCGAAATCGTGGCCTTGGAAATCTTTTTAAGTCTTCTAATCAATCTCCCGGTCCCAAATTTTGACAAAAATGGATAGAATTAATACATACTAGATACTTACGTATGGTTCTGACGTTTTACTGAAATAAAATGAAACGAAACCGATGAATATCCACGAGACGCTTCAGCACACAAAAATTATCACCGACATGAAGCAAAATGGCGTCGATTGTGAAAAAGGGGGCGGCGGCGCCGACGATTGCCGACCACGGAATTACGATTCTTGAGATTGACAAAAATGTTTCCAAATAGGTTCATTCATAAGGTTGGGGGAAATCTCTATAGTCAGCGCAGCAATTTATTTCTGAATCATGGGAATTCGAACGGCCTCCCTCTTACGGCTTCTCTAAGTACCTGGGCTACTGGGTAACCTCTATTCTTAGAGGCCTTGTTTGTTGGCATCTGTTGGATCAGCTCAATGCATTGCCCCCACTCTTTCTATTTTCTTAAAATCCGGAGGGTTATCGTAGTTCAAAGGAATAACAATAGATGGCGCTCCGATCAGGTAGGCCTGCCAATGCATTGTTATGTATAGCAAAAATACTCAAATTCATTAAAAACTTGACTAATAATAACAGTAATAATAATATTTAAACATTGATAATTCGCCTTATAATATACTTTTTTCTTAATTCGTCTAGACATTTCCGCTCTCTAAAAATATATATTTACACATTACTTATTTATAATCAGGGTGGAAACTTGATCCCGAAACCAGGAAAGACCGATGAAAAAACGGGAAGTTACCGGGAATTAAATTAATTTTTACTTTATCTACAGTAGCAGGGCATATAAGTGAAAATAATTATGGTTTTTATTTTATAAAAGGGAGCTGGTAAAGAAATAAAATCTCCCTTCGGACCAGGACTTTTTGTTATGGAACAGGAATTTAAAAAAAATAGAAACTGGGATTTAGAAGAAAAGAATTTAATAATCCCTGTTGCAAGTCAAAATTCGGCACAATTTAAAAGTTCCTTCTTACGAGATTAAAAAAAAGAGTGCAAAAACGGTACATATTCGATTGAAACTCATACTATAACAATCTTAAATTTAAAAAATAATCATTCTCAACAGACTAGTTTGTTTTTCAACCAAGTAAATTTATTTCTGACCCAAAAGATTAATTTTAATCTAAAATCATGAATATTTAACTGGAATACTTGAATTTTTAACCAAAAAGGAGAATTTTTAAAGAAGGGGATTCACTTTCAAAGAAAAAACAGATTTTCTACCAAAAAAGTCGATTTTCTACCAAAAAGTCGATTTTTTATCAACATACGTGAATTGTCAACGAAATAAATGAATTTTCAATTTGAAAAGACAAATTACCATCTAAATTGTTGGACTTTTAACTAGAAAAGGTCAATTTTCCACCCGAAATAGTTATATTTTCTACTGAAATAGTTAATTTTTTAGTTAAAAAGTAATTTTAAAGAAATAAGTTATATAATTAAAACGATACGATTTTTCATTTAATATGATGAATATTCCAACAATAAAATTAATTTTCAAAAAAAAGTTCAGCTTTCGACCACAAGTAGTTTGAATTTTTAAGAAAAAAAGGTGAGGAATTTTGACTTGGAACAGGGATTTTTTAAACTGCTTTCTTCTAAATCTCACTGTAAATTCATTAAAAAATTCCCGTTCCATATTAAAAATCCCTTGTCCCAAAGGGAAATTGTTTTACTTTACCGAAACTCCCTGTCCTAAAATAAAAACGATGTTTAATAAAAAAGTATATAATATGGCAAATTATCACTGTTTAAATATTATTATTACTGTAAAACATTTCAGTGTTGAAATGTTGTCGCAGGCTTATACTGCCCAACATGTCGAAGGCATTTTTGGTTAGAGATGGATTTTTATTTGATCATTTTTGCACGGGGCTGTCCCGGTATATATCATCAGTCACGGACGCATTTTTATAATGCAATCAAGTGATCTTATGAGAGCAGTCTGCCCAGACATATTGGACCTAGTCGTCTGCTTTTTACCCCATCATTGGTGGACTGGATTACAGTGAAGTACACGATGTGGGACCTACAACTTAAGGTGGGTTCCAAACCACCAGAACCTCGGTAAAGGTACATTGAAAAATTTCCAGAGGTACCGGCTCAGGGATCGAACCCCGGACCTCTGAGGTGAAATCCGAGTGTCTAACCAACTGAGCCACCGAGGCTCATATGTTATTATTATTATTAGTCAAGTAATATTCTCAATCAATGTTTGAAATTTGCAAAAAATTGAATTGTTTATAAAATTAATTAATTACATTAGCAAAATAAACAATAGAAAAATATGAATAGAATTCAAACTATTTTCAAAATACTCACCTTTCCATTCAATTTTCCTAATATTAAATTACATATTTTCATGAATTTTTTTGATTATTAATTACAGATGCTCTTATTGTTACTGAAAACTTTGTTCTTCCTTTTATATTTATGAAAAGTATCAAGTTTTTAATGAATTTTAGTACTTTTGCTATACGTGATAATGCAAAGACACGCCTACCTGATCAGAGTGCCATCTATTGGATTTATTTGAATTACGATACCCTTCAGGATGCTAAAATAACAACTACCGGATGCACATGCACGGGCGATCAGGCTCGGTCAACTACGTGAGAATAAATGGCGAAATTCAGCGCCATCTGCGATGGGCAGGAGAACTACAGAAGCATGCATTTACTGGTCGCTTTATATGTGCATGCTCCTTCCTTGGATGTGTTGGCTAGTAAAATAATTGAAGAAAAAAGGATAAATAAACACAAAATTAAGGAAACGAGAAACGCAAAATAAGAAATTGAAGATAATTATCATTCAATTTCTCATTTAACGTTTCTTATTTACTTAATTTTGCTTTTATTTTTGTATTTTAAGTAAAAAAAGATAATTACGAGGCGAGTTAGGATGTGCATACGTATGAATTTTTATTATTTTTTTAAGCAGAGTTGACCAGTGCAGTTTTTTAAATATGTTATAACCACATCAGTTTGCGTTTTCAAGAAATCCTTTTCATTAAAGTGATGCCGGCACACGAAAAACCGTTTTAAGGTTATGTTCTCATACGGTGACAGCACCAGACAAGAAGTCACAGTTACAAATGACAACAATTTTCTGCGCACGCGCTTTTTACACCAATTTGCGCCCTCTACCAAAGATATTCCTCTACGATGGGCAAGAGCACTAATTTGTCTCCCCTCGCTGCCTCTCAAACCCCCGTGCCTAAGTTCGAAAAATTCTCCATTTTGCCTTATTTAGTTGACCGAGCCTGCGGGCGATGCACACGGCTTGTTGGGCTGATATTCAACGTTTTATCATTAACATGTGTGAGAAGAAAATAATATTTTGTGAATAGTGAAAATCATGAAAATAATATAGAAATTAAAGTAACTCGGATACAGTACTTAAGGTACTATTTTGTAACATGTATTTGTATTATCACTGTATTTTTAGTCAATGTCGGATTTTTCAGGTTATATTTACATGTTCGCGACAGTACTTTTTTTATTTCTGAAAATATTCATTTGGTTTGCACATGATTTTTAGAGCTAGGAAATTATATGTTTAAATTATTGAGCCTAGAAGTCGCTATTTTATTCTATTCCTTTCCAAATTACGTTTTTTGAGGTTATATTTTTTTAAATCGCTGATCCTTGTGATTCTTGTATTTTCAGCGAAAATGATCATATTTTCATGAGAATTTTAATGAAAGGTATAGCAAAACTTGTTTTCATAGCAAAATGCGTATTTTTCGAATAAATGAGGAATATTATACAAAATTTATAGAAAGTAAATGAACCTATTTGTATGCTTTAAGGCAAAACTATAAATCTAAACCAGGTAAACATATTTCAAGTTAATTAAAATATTTATTTTTAATTCAGAAGTACCTAAATAATTTATAAGCGTAAAGTATTAATTAAAATTAAAGTGTACAAAATTAAATAGTCCTTAAAACTTAATATTAAACAAATTTAATTACCCAATTTTATTAGTTAAAACTTAAAATAAATTTTATAGGAGAAGTAATAAAATCTTTTCTGCATTATAATTCAAAACGGAAAATTCGGAGAAAGTGACAAAAGTTAGTGGTCCTTACGTACTATATTTTCAAATAGTTTTAAAAACATTAAAATTAAGCAAATAAGCGTTTTACAAAGTACGGTGGGGGGGGG
>NC_046661.1:51799729-51800299 GCF_010883055.1 Belonocnema kinseyi | reverse complement strand
GTAGAATGGATGTTACTTAGTTGTCAATCTCAGTTATTTCATATGCATTTTTCATGCTTCAAATCTATAAAAAATGCCAAAAGAGTTTTAAAATGATATATTATTACAAAAAAGTTCCTGGAAATATTAAGGAATGTTAAAAAATTACTGCAATTTTTATTCGCACCTATTTCAATTAATGTTACTAAAAAAAATAATATGATTAGAATTGCGGATTAAAAAAATTCTGGACTGAGCTACCTCGAATTTTCTAATGTTTCCAATTATATTTTTCATATCGAAACGATAAAATGTGAACAAATAAAATTGTGAAAATTTTCAAGCTGTAACGTTAAAAAAATTATGTCAAGTAACTTTGGTAAATTTACCGTATATAATATTACAAAACTATGGTATACGGCATAGCCTATTGTGTGTAGTTTCGAATAGCTGAATTTTCCTATATTATTTCAACTCTGCATACTTATGTACTTTAAGGTGGCTTGGGCGTTTGGTGCCGTACAATGTGGGGGGCACTGTGGGGGCTATCTATCATGCGATCAGTCTTTATTTGAATTTTATTGATATACG
>NC_046661.1:51798167-51799629 GCF_010883055.1 Belonocnema kinseyi | reverse complement strand
TGAGCCCTCCCATAAGACTACATGTTAAAATCACAACTTTTTAATAGCGTTTTTTTCGATAATTTCATCGTCAACCTTAGTATTTCTTTTTTGCAAAGTGATATAGTATATTTTCTTTCGATAATATCAAATTTTCAGAACTGCCTGTGATTTTTTTAAAAAGCGCCCAAGCCACCTTAATGCGCTGATTACGAATTTGATAGTAAAAATTGGCGACTAGGCATCTTCATGGTGAAACTATGAAAAAACCACAAAAGTCATAGTTGCGTTTATCTAAGCCGAGATGCAAAATTCGCAAAAAATGGGAAAAAAATTCGCAAAAATGGATTTTTGAGTTTATCTCAGCCAATAATACGAAAAATTCTGCAAATTTTTTCAGACAAAAGTTGTTGATCTCATTGAGATACAAATTTTGTTTTTAAAGCATTTTTTTCCACGACTGATAGTTTCCGAGCCAATTAGTGGTACATCTAACGATCAAATATGCCGGTAGTGAGCTTCACCGTGACAACCGGCCCTAAGGGCATGTGATACTTAACAGTTTCCCCGGCTTTTTTTTCCACAAAAATGAAAATGTTTAAAAACTGAATTCGGAGATGCTATAAAATATCATAACGGACGTCCCCAGCCTCTTTTTGAGGGATAATAACAAAACAAATTTATTGTGCTAAATAAAAATTTTATGAATATGTATTATTTTGAGGTTACGTGGTTTTTAATCTCTGCGTTTTTCCGATAATCTGGAAGTTATTTATGAAATAAACTTTTTTGATTGCCTGCAAACAAGGTTAGTTCCGAGAGATTAGTTACTATGTTTATTTGTAAGTCCAAAGTTTTCGGGCAAAAATATTGTGTAGTTTGGAAGTAACTCTCAGGGTGAATTGTAACACATAACCTCGAAATATACGCACGTTGTTAGCAATGTCAAAACTTTTTTGATAAAAAAAAACACAAAAAAAAGTGTGTGGGGACGTCCGTTAGCATGTTCGCTATCATTTCCCAGATTTTGAAGGCAAAATATTTCTTATCCTAGGAAAAAAGCCGAGGGAAACTAACACTGAAAAAATCGATACTATTTCCTAAGCGCTATGCAAATTAATCACATTTTTATAAATTAAAACTTTTTTTAATTAACCTACAAAAAAAGTGCATGAGGACGTCCGTTAGCATGTTCGCTATCATTTCCCAGATTTTTAAGACAATATATTTATTATTCTAGAAAAAAAGCCGGGGGAACCTAAAACTGGTAAAATCGACAATTTTCTAAGTATCACATGCCCTTAAGTGGCGACAAGAGTAATTAGGCACCTGTAACTAATTACAGAAATAATGCTGGTCAAATTCCTACCATTTCCCCCTACCCATTTCCAGCTTCTCGTGGGGAGCGAAAAGGCACCCCTGTGACTGGCTACAGAAATAATGTTGGTCAAACCCACGACCCATTTTCTAGGTCCCGTGCGGG
>NC_046661.1:51786911-51798157 GCF_010883055.1 Belonocnema kinseyi | reverse complement strand
GGGGGGGGTCACCCCTGTGAAATGGTCACAGAACTAATTTTCGCGAAAACTATCACTCGCAGATAAAAATGTTTGAAACAAAAAATGTGTAAATTGATGTGCTATACAACTTTTTTCAAAATATTTAGTGATATTGTGTGTATTGGCTTAGATGAACACAAAAGCCCATGATTTTTATGTTTTTCTGAATGAAAATCGATTATCAATAATTTTCGCGAAAATTATCACTCTTACAACAAAATGTATGTTACAAAAAATATGTATTTTGATGAAATCTATAACTTTTGTTTGAAAGATTTTGCAAAGTTTTGCATATTGGCTTAGATAAATGCACAAAACATGATTTTTATGTTTTTTTAAATGGTTTTACCATGCAAATCGGCTTGTCGCCAATTTAAACTATTATACTCATAAACAGCGCGTTAAAATACATAAATGCACGAAGTTTAAAGAAAATCGGAGAATTCAACTATTCGGTAGTTTATCCACACTATTTAATGTTTTGATTTCAAATAATTTTACTTTTAAGATTTATAATATTTTTCCACTTCGCATGCAGTTGGAATTATGATTATTAACATAACTCCTGACCGAATCCATTCCAAACCAGGCAGGTTGCCTGGATGGCAGTTGCCAATCGATCTTGCAAAAACTCTCGGAGACAAAATATGTAATTATATTCTCATCAGAGAAGGTATTAGATTTTTTAAAAGATAAAATTAGTCAATACGTCTTTTTCTAATTTACAAAAGAAAAAATGCAGTGTTTTAAAAACAAATCTCCAAAATTTAAAAGAATCCTTTATTATTTGGAAGTAATTGAGATATATATCGTTTTATTTTTTACTACGATAGCGCTTATTATCTTCTTTCGAAATCCGCCGAAAAGTATACAAAAGCTTTAACAAAATGCCGATGTTTTTTCCTGAAAATATTAAAAGTGGATTAAAAAAAAAACCACACTTATATTTTTTGCCAATTTTTTGTTAAATTTGTACTTTCATGAGGAAGGTATCTTGTGAGTTTTATGCGAACTAAATAACTTGTGGCCATGATAATTTTTTCGGCATGAAATCGAATTTTCTACTTTTTCTCGCAAAAAATAACAGATAAGAAGAATTTTGTAGATAGAAGTTTGCACGACCATGCAAATTTTATGTAAAATACTTATTGCTATTTTGTGATATCTTGCATAGTTTGTGAGAAAAATTAAAAAACTATATTTGTAGGAAAAAAATCTCCGGTTCTAAAAAGCGGTTTAGCCAGCATACGGCTGATAGGACGCCTTACTTCTATTAGCAGAAACTTTTCGAAAATATTTTTGTCACGTTTTCAAAATTTGAAGAAAACAAGATTTTCTTGAAAACACCATCTTTTTTATTCTTCACATCATTTTTGAAAAGTTTCTGCTAATAGGAGGAAGGCAGCGTATCATCTTTAAGCGGGCTAAACTATTTTTTAGGCCAGGAGGATTTTTGCCCTAAAATTATCACGTTTCAATTTTTCTTGTGAACGATGCAAAATATCGTAAAAGAGCAAGAGGTACCTGTCGATTAAGAGAAAAATGAAAAAATTCGATTTTATGAAAAAAAATCACCTAGCCACAAAAGTTATTTAGCCTAAATAAAATTTGCAATCGTGAAAGTTCAAATTTAACAACAAATTGGCAAATTCGACTTTTAATTCATTGGATTTCAAAAGAAAAAATCCAAAAGAAAACGATAAATATCTCAATTGCGTTTAAAGTAATAAAGGATTAAAAAAATTTCGTTTTTTTTTTTAAGTAAAAAATTCAAATACGCATAGCAACGTAGACATTTTTTGTTTGCGAATCGAAAAAATACGTATTGCCTAATTTCCTTAAAAAATAAAATATTTTATTCCTGAGAGACTCAGCGATTTCAAGTGTAGAACCTGTCTGATTTGAAATGGATTCGATCTCCTAACGAATTATTAAGTTCTTTATTACCATCACCAAATTACTACTTAGAAGTTATTTTATATCATCAGAATTATCATTTCAACTTCAAGACTTTTATTTTTTCATTTAAAATGTAATTTAATTTTGGTAAACATGTTATTGTCTTATCTCGATTATTGGATTTTATCTAATATTATTATGAATAACTGTTTGCAAAATAATGGTAAAATAAACATTTAAGATGTATTGAAAAAATGAAATAATTAAAATTTTAATCATAGATCGCTCACGATGGTACGGAACAAAAATCTTTCTCGCTCGAAGAAGCGAAAATTCGATCAGCATCGTCCACAAAAGCCATTCAAGAAATCAAAATTCAGTTACAAAAATAAACCGGCTTATTTAATAGAGCGAGAGGCTAGGAACAAAGAATTGCCCAAGAAATTCAAACCTCCACCTATTCAAGAAAAAGAAAACTGGAAAAATATTCGAGCAGAGAGCTCGGAAGACGAACAAGAAGATCCCCTGAAAGTTTTGTTACAGACTTTCGGTAATAAAAATCCGTTAAAAATGACGGTTGTTTCTGATTCAGAAAGCGAATATGAAGAAAACGAAGTATTAGGTGAAGAAGAAGATCTAGACGATGAGAAGGATTTAGAGGATGAGGAAGATTTAGAGGATGAAGAAGATTTAGAAGATGAGGAAGATTTGGAAGGTGAGGAAGATTTAGAAGGCGAGGAAGATTTAGAAGACGATGAAGATTTAGACGATGAAGAAGATTTAGAGGAAGAGGACATTCCTGATGACGAACAAAATTTAAAAATAGAATCACAAGATATTGGGAATAAAAAAACCTGTTTAAAGAAAAAGAAATTAAAACAGCTTCTCACACTCGAGGATACTGATGAAGAAGAAATAACTTTAAACTACGAAGAAGAGAAAGAAGATCTCGACCCAAAAACCGAATTGTCTGACCCATTTTCTCTCCACCTTCAAAACGATCTCAGCGACGATCTCTATAAATCCGTCTCCGCCGCATCAAAATTTGAAACCCTTACTCTAAACTGGCCCATTTTAGGCCACATCCAATGTCAAATTCCAGCCAGCGAAACCCCTAACACTGAATCAGTAAATACAAAGAAAAAATTTGCGGTTTCTCTCATTGGGGAAACACAATTTGCTAAACCGGGAAGCCCTCCAACTTTAATTTCTACCATTGATTGGAAGGGTCTGTACGTAAAACCTCAGGTTCATGTAAATGTCAGCAAAGCAAACTACGAAAATATCAAGGACAATCTAGAAAATGAAAAAAGTTCGCTGACTTCCTTGCAGAAAGAGCTTTTCTCTTTAATAAACAATTATCAAGACTTATATTATCCTCAGCGAACTTTGTCCAACGCAGAGCAAATAAGACTCGTTTATTGCCTCCATGCAGTCAATCACGTTTTGAAAACTAGGATGAAGATTCTGAGACATAATTTGAAATTGTCGAAGAATCGCTCCGATGAAGTTCCTGATGAATTTAGAGATCAAGGATTAGTGAGGCCGAAGGTTTTAATCGTTGTTCCGTTTAGACATTCTTGTTTTAAGATTGTTGAGAAGCTGATTGCATTGTTGATTGACGAAGGAAAAGGAGGTTCTGTGATGAACAAGAAGAGGTTTATGGAAGAATTTAGTAGTGGAGAAATCATACTGCCGAAGAAAAATCCTAAACCAGAGGATTACTATAATACTTTCAAAGGAAATACTGACGATTGTTTTAGGATTGGAATTCAAGTAACGAAGAAGGTGTTGAAGCTTTATTCTGATTTTTATTCCTCGGATATTATTGTTGCATCGCCAGTAGGATTAAAGATGTTGATTGGAGCTGAGGGTGAACCGGATAGAGATTATGATTTTTTAGCGTCTATTGAAGTGATGATTCTGGACCAGACAGAGATTTTCATCATGCAAAATTGGGATCATCTTCTTCATTTGATGGATCACATGCATCTACAACCGAAGGTCTCGAGGGGGGCGGATTTTTCAAGAATCAGGAGCTGGGCTGTGAATGGATGGACTAAATATTATAGGTGAGAATTTATCCATTTTTCAATCAAAAGATCAGGATGATCGCATATCAGAGAAAAGAAAGTGTTTTCACACAAAGTCAAAACACAATTTTATAGCATAGTTTAATCAAAATAATAATACCTACTTAACTCAGTTGAATAAAAAAGTGGCTCTCGACAGATCAATTTTTATCCAATTTGTGTTCGTTTTCAAAATGACAAGAGTATTAAATTCCGCTTTGTAACAATGAAGTAATATTTTTAATCATTTTCTTTTTAGAAATGGTTACTTAATAAACCAAATTTAAAAAAGTGGTTGCCTTTCCAAGGCTGCCGTTTCGTATGAATCAAGTAAAGGAACAAAAGTTATATCTTCTACATTTGCGATATTTAAATACACGTTTAATATTTTAAAGAGGAAATGGAAGTACCTTAAAGTTGGAATTAGTTAAAAATCAATTCCTAATTTTTAATAATAATATATCAAAAAAATATTAAAACATGGCATTTTTCAATATATTTTGCTCTATTAGCAGAATCAACATTCGTTATTTGTCTCTAAAAAAGGTTTTCATGATACGTTCAAAACATTTAAAGATTTTTTTTGGCGGCCGACAATTTTGTATCCTGTCTTTTTTGACCGTGAAACTATTTTAAGGACAATATTTCACTTTTTTCTCTGAATCTTTAGTTTTTAAAAAATTAATTGTTATAAAAGAAAAAAGTGTTTTTTTGATCAATATTTTCTATTCTTACCTTTTTTATCTTAGAGTCGTTTTGTAGGCAGTGTATCCAATTTTTTGAAGAGAAAAACTTCTTTTTTGCGGCTTGTTTTTTTATCTTATCTGTTTTACCTTAAATCCTGTTTGTCAAGAATATTTCACTTTTATGTGAGAAAAGGGCATTTTTACATTTGTTTAAAGCTATCAACTTAGCCACTATATTATTCGGGGAAGACAGACGTCTCCTTGCAGTCCACAACTTTTGTTACCTTTTTATATTTTGCCCTTTTCATGGACAATGCTCCAATGCTTTTTAAGAAAGGGATTTTTTTTCATTTTTTCTCTAAAGGGGGTGATGCTTTCACTATAGTTTGGTATACTCGTGTCTTTCCTAGCTTTACTAGACTGATTTGATTAATGTTTCTTATTTTAAAATTTCATATTTTTCTTATTTTAAAATTTCACATTTTTCTAACAATTCATTGCAATTTAATTATTAATGTTTATTTTTAATAATTTATACGCGAGTATATCAAATTATAGTAGAAAAGTATGTAATAAGTTGTGAATGACCCCAACAATATAAACTTTAGCGATTTCAATATTGGGAGAAAAAGTTTTTTTTTTTTAAATGGAGATTCCTTAGTGATACTTTTGTCGTATTAAACGCGTCCATAAAAAGATGTTTTAAGGAAAATAAGGTTGCAATAACTTGATTACAAAGATTATATCATTAGTGATGATTTTTCCATTGCACTGAAAATGCAGAATGATACTTCGAAATACCCCCTACCTCCTTAATGTATCACGTATTTTGTGAATGACCTCTTACACACAATATTAATGGAACTTAAGTCTCTTATTGAAATGTTTAGGTTTTGTAGAAGTTGAAATGATTTAAAAACCTTCAAGTTTGAAAGTCATAAAAAATTTAAATTGCCCTTAATTTTGGAATATTTTTCTTCCTAATTCCAAAATCTCTGTTAGAAGAGTTCCAATATAAAATTTAAGGTTTGGAAAATGATTAATAATTTCTGGAATTATTGGCCTATTCAGTTTCTTTAAAAATGTTGCTTTCATTTCGAATTTGAACCTCGAATACATAAATTAAAATTAAAAAATTTTCAAACTATTAGAATATTTAGTGTAAAGACTTCTTTAAAATTCAACACTTTGAAATCTCTCTTTTCATCTTTTTTCAGACAAACGTTGATATTTTCTGCATTTGAAGTCCCTGAAATTTACGGAATATTCAGCAAGCGCTGTCACAATTATGCTGGAAGGAACAAAGTCGCCAATCCCATATCTCCAGGTTCAGCCTCTCAAGTTTTTGTACAAATTCCCCAAGTTTATCACCGTTTTGAAGCGAGTAGTTACTCGCAATCGATCAATGCCCGCTTCAATTGCTTCGTTTCCAAAATCCTTCCTCAATACTCTGACTCAGTTATGGCCCACACTCTAATTGTCGTACCTACTTATTTCGACTTTCTGAAACTTCGAAATTACATGATGAAGGAACAATATAGTTTTGTACAGATTTGCGAGTATTCCAAGGATGGAAAAGTTGCGAGAGCTCGTGATATATTTTTCCACAACGAAGCGCAATTTCTTTTGTATTCGGAGAGATATCACTTTTATAAAAGAATTAGAATTAAGGGAATTAGGCATATTATTTTTTACGGACTCCCTGTTGTTCCGCATTTTTATAGCGAGATATGTAACTTTATGCAAGAGAGTAATCAGAATCCGAAAGGAGGTTCGGAGAGTAATATGTCTGTCACGGTTGTTTATTGTAAGTTTGATGTCTTACAACTATCTTCTGTTGTTGGCACCGAAAGAGCTGTGCAAATGCTCACTTCGGAGAAAAATGTTCATATGATCATTACCGATAAGTGAGTTCTCCTGTAAATTTAGGTTAAAAATTCTGTATAAAATATATTTATAAAATGGAAAATAAAAAGAATAAAAACCTAAAATGGAAATAAAACTAAGGTCTTCTTTCAATTATAATAATTTATTTAAGGTCAGCATCTTAAATGGCATAAGCTGCAAAATATTGATCAATTTATGTGTAATATTAAAGTACACAATATGGAATAACTAGATAAACAACCGGTTTGTCCCAAACGTGCTTCGTTTACATTGTGTTGCCAAAATGAAAATAAAAAAGTCTGAAATTTTCTCATATCCATTTCCATATCTGGTGATGTAAAAACTCTGGTAACAATTTTTAAAATATTTAAACATGGAATCATGAAATAAATATGAAATCATTCATACTCTTACATTTTTCACATACTTTTGTTCAACATACAGTATTATACATTATAAAATGTCGACCTAAAATTACAAAACACATGCCGCTATTGTCGCATTTTATTGTACGATTAATTCAGTAAGTGTCACTAAAAAAATTTTGAACATTCATAATACACTAAGAAGCGTACGTCGCTCATATTTACTCACTATACTAAACGTTTCTACTTCAAGCTACGAATTCGGAACAGCTCATAATACGATTACCAACAGAAAAAAGTTTTCTGCATTATAAAACAGAAATTAAAGCAAAAAGCAAAGACTTTGAACGTATTTTATAAGTTATTCCCAAGTTAATATTTAGTTTAGTGAGATTTATAAACTATTCTACGAATTGGAAATCTGTATGTGAAGTATTAGTTACCTCTCAGCTAGTACCCCAACGGTATTGTCTCTATGACATATATTTGCTCTACCAATTTTTAGAATGAAAGAAAGAAAACTCACAAAATATCCGTGGTCTTGTGTAAAATCTAAATATTTGATGTATTTAATTATAATACATCCGAATCAGTTAAAATAAAAAAAGAATATTAATCCGATAGGGAAATAAAAAGTTGACAAGGTAGCATAAACATCGCATGAGGATACACCCGAAATTCGAACCCTTACATTCGAGCTACATTTATAGGTAAAATGTAAAAGCCATATCCCAAAATAGTTAAGCACCATTCAATGTCAAATCTAAAGAATTTCAGCTATTTTTAGTAATTTTGATGAAAATTCTAGTATCCATTTTCTTGGATGTTGAAAAAAATCCTAAAATAATTTTTAAAAAATTCAAAAACTGACGAGACTCAAAATTAAGAATTATGGTCCTTTTCTTTTGAACTTTCTAACCCTGGTGATTGATTTTATAAACATTATCTGTGATAACACGCAGTTTTGAAGAAACTCATGCACGAGTCGATTTTCAGGTTATGTTTTTTAGGTGTATATTAGGGTGGCCCAAAAAATCACATTTGAGAAATTTTAACGGGCTTGTTGGCCAAATCGTTCTCGCAGGCAAATAAATGTATGCCTATTTTTTTATTTTCAAAACAAAATATTTTTAGAACTCGCTCTGAGACTTCAAAGTTTCCTGATTTGAAGTAAAGAAATCCTTACACCAGCTACAGGTTTAACCCAGAGTGCAGCTATAGATTTATTAACTTATTATTGCTCGACCATTCAACTCATTGTCAGTCACCGCAGCTTGGGATGGCAGCAAATACGGTGTACAATGAGCGGACAGACCGAGGGTCAACTTTTTTTCCAGCCGTCCACCTGAAGTCCCTTCAGCCGGTGTTCAACTTAAATGCGTCATTTTTCATAAGCTTTTCTTACGCTTTACTCAATTTAAATTATACTTTTAATCATTTTTTTAGAAATCTATTCTCAATAGTCTAAAGAATGTTTCTTCAAAATGTCAAGTTACACAAGTATATCTGAGGGTTACAATGAGCCTCCAAAAATCGCCATTTTATGCCATTTTTGATTTGCCTAAAACTTTTGCATAATATTTCTGAGATATAAAATGGCGATAAATGCAATGTTCATTGATAAGTAAACATTTATATTAAATATCAAATAAATTGGCTTATAATTTTCTGTTAAAATCGAAGAAATAAAAATTGGAAAGATTTTACATGTTAAACTCCATAAGATATAAAAATGGCCAGAGCGAGTTCTAAAAATATTTTGTTTCGAAAATAAAAAAATAGGCATACATTTATTTGCCTACTAGAACGATTTGGCCAACAAGCCCGTTAAAATTTCTCAAATGTGATTTTTTGGGCCACCCTAGTGTATATAATATGCAGAATGGATATAAATTTAAAAGAAAATACATAAATATAAAAAAAATGGTTAAAATTCTTGTCAACAAAATAATTCAATTTTCGAAGAAAAAGTTAAATTTTTATCCAAAAGGCTGAACTGTATACTAAAAAAAGGAATTTTTAATAAAATACATGAATTTTTCACAAAAGAAATTTATTTTCCACCGTGACTAATTTTCTATACAAAAAATCAATGTTTAATCATAATTAAATTTTCTACCAAGAAAGACGAGTATTCAATAAAATACAAAAATTTTCATCTAAAAAAGATCAATTTTCAATGAAACATAGAATAGTTGAAATCGCTTGAATATAATATAAATAGAATCGCTTGAAATTATTGGAATGAATTGCAAATTCCTTGGAATGTTTTGAAATATCATAAAATATTTCAAATCCTTTAAAATCTCATACTAAATTATTGAAATCAATTGAAAATACCTTGGAGTCTATTGAAATATCCTAAGATATATCAAATCCTTTAAAATCTCATATTAAATTACTGTAATAAATTGAAAATTCCTTGGAACCTTTTAAAATACTCTCAAATATATCGAAACCTCCAAAATCTTTTGACATCTTTTAAGGATTTCTAAAGTACTTTGGAATTTTTTATATTCTTTTAAATTCCTTTAATTATCAAAATAAATTGAAAATTCCTTGACACCTTTTAAAACATCCTCAAATATTTAAAATCCTTAAAAATCTTTTGAAACTTCTGGAAATTCTTTAAAGTTTTAGACTAAAATTTAGAAAACTTTGGGCTTTAGAAACCGTGGGCTTTACAAAATTCTGATTATCAAGTGTCAGAAATTTAAAATTTTTGAATTTTCCTACTTAGTTCAGCGAGAACGAAATCCACAGGATCTCTTTCATATTACTATTAATCTAAAAAATCTCAAGGGAAAAATTAAATTTGGCCTTTTTCGTAAAATAAATTTTTTAGTTTTTCTAAAAATTAACGTGTTTTGGCAGATTGAAGAAATTTTCAACTTACTCTAAAGAATTGGAGATACAACTTTTTGAAATGAAATTTTTGTAATTTTTTTTTCATAATTCGCTAGAGTTCGTTGAAAAAAATAATTGATGAAAAAAAAAAATATTTGTCTCATATTTTAAATTGGAAAATAATATTTTACGGCTTTTAAACTGAATAATAAAACATTTAATTTTCATAATATTTGTTTAGTTGAAAATTTTTAACGATTATATTGTCCTCGATCGGAGCGAAATATTTACAATATTTCTAATAATTACAAATTATGAGCTTATAAACATGAAAAAAATGCAACAACAGAGCAATGAAACAATTAAAATCTAAATGTTAAATGAAACTCTGAAATGAGTTTCAGGACTAAAATGCTAATGAGAAAACATAGTAAATTAACAAAATATTTGTTAAAATTTGCTCACAACAAAATATAGGTTTAGATCCTATAATTACATTTTTGTAATATTTTCGCAATCGCATTTTAAATTTTAAATACTTGAGGATGTTTTAAAAGATGTCAAGAAATTTTCAATTTATTTTGTATAATTTAAAACAATCAAAAAAATATAGAGGGATCATTTAAAAAAATTCCAAAGTACTTTGGAAATCTTTAAAAAAAAGTTCTAGGTATTTCAAAATATTTCGAAGGATTTGAAAAATTCAATCGATTTCAAAGAATTTTAACGATTTTTTCATATTTCCTGGTTGAAGGTGGAACTACTTTGTTAAAAATTTAGCTTTTTTGGTCGATGGTTCATAAATTTAGTTGGAAAATTGTACTATTTTATAGAAAATTCTTTTTTTTTAGTATACAGTTCAGCCTTTTGGATAAAAATGTAACTTTTTGTTCGAAAATGGAATTATTTTGTTGAAAACAATTTTAACCATTTTTTTTGAAATTTATGTATTTTCTTCAAAATTTATTTTTTTGACAGAAAACTAATTATTTTAGTTAAAAGTTGAACTATTATTATTAATAAATAGTCCACCAGTCATTAATATTGATATAATATTTTATAATTATAATATTAACATGAATAATATATATAATAGCAATAATATCCATTCTGCATATTATAAACACGTGAAAAACATAATCTCAAAATTGACTCATGCATGAAATGAAGAATCACGCGAAACATTAAATTCCCCAATTTCTTCCATTTCTTTCAAATGGGGATCGAGATATAAATAGAAGGCCACCGAAGTCTTCCGAAGCTTTCAGATCGGCAATCACCGTACAGCAGAAAACCGAAGTCGAATCGTGCATTTTCGGCTTACACACGAACTTACAGTGGTAATCATCTATTACTAACGATAAGATAAATTTAGGTTATGTAGGATCGGAGCTTTATACATATCTTTGTTGGTTGATTTTTACTTTGCTGTAACGTACTTAACAAAAAGAATAATCATACTTTCTAAT